>NC_090450.1:759802091-759937091 GCF_031143425.1 Pleurodeles waltl
GGGGCCCCTGCAGTGCCCATGTCATTGGCATGGGCACTGCAGGGGCCCCCAGGGGACCCACGACACCCCATACCGCCATCCTGTTCCTGGTGGGCGAACCGCCAGGAACAGGATGGCGGTATGGGGTGTCGGAATCCCCATGGCGGCGCAGCAAGCTGCGCCGCCATGGAGGATTCAGCAGGGCAGCGGAAAACCGTCGGGACACCGCCGGTTTTCCTGTTCTGACCGCGGCCATACCGCCGAGGTCAGAATGCCCTGCGGAGCACCGCCAGCCTGTTGGCGGTGCTCCCGCCGACCCTGGCCGCCGGGGTCAGAATGACCCCCAGTGTGTAAAGCATTCAAATATCACAAAACAGAAATTAAATAAAACACAGGAAACAGTTTAAAAATCCAAAACCAATTTATAAAAATAGTTTGTATTTTTATCTTTAAAATGACACCAAAACGAATAAAATCGGATAAAGGGAACCGGAGATATGAATTTTTAAAGAATTATTATTTTTCTAGCGCTTAGAAACAAAAAGCGCCAATCGGGTCATCTGGTTGCACCTCGACCGGAGCAAAGTCTAAGTTTCAGGCCGACCGCGATGGAGCCCTGCTCGGCTACAAGTCGAGGGAGGCCTCGGTTAAAAAGTTACCTTCTGACTTAGTCTTTATTTTGAAGATTTTCTTCAGCGGGACGAACCTGCCAGTCGAATCCGACCTCCTGGAGCCCTTGTCCGGATACGTGATGCTGGATTCCTCGGTGGAGATTTTTACCTTCGGACTTAGTCGTTTTTTCGAGGTGAAAATCCTTCGACCGGGGTAAACCTGGATTTTGATCCGAAGTCCATGGAGCCCTTCTCGGATACGATGGCTGGGAGGTCCAGGTCAACTTTCACCTTCGGACTTTGTCTCTTTTTCTGAGATTTTTCTTTACCGGGACGAACCACCAAGTCAAGCCGGGTCGCGGTTGAGGCAAGCCGGCTAGAATTTCCGCGGCGGGTCGGTCCCTCTCTGGAGCTTTTTTACAAAAATTCTCAAATCTTCTCCAAACTTCTGGGGCTTCACCCAGATGTTCTTTTAAGGTTCTTTTGGGGTCCACAGCTCACCCCAAGGGTCCAGAAGTTCTGAGATGGTCCTTGGGGGGTGCGGACTTCAACTCCCAGAATGCACCTGGCGCAAACTCCTTTTTGGCCACTGGACAGTGGTCAGCTGGTCACTTTTTTCAGGTGTGGGTGCAGGGGACTCTGGATAGCAATTTTTCACCTGTAGCAAACAGGGAGTCCCTCCTTGAACCAGTGGAAGCCAGGCAAAGTCCTTCTTGTGGTGAAGCCCAAGTGTGCAGCTGGTGCAGTCCTTCTGAGTGCAGGTTCCAGGTGCAGGCCAGGGGTCCAGCAGGGCAGTCCTTCTTCTCCTTTAGTTCTTTTCTTGTTGAAATATGGTGGGGATCTGAGGTGTGGGGGCAGGTCTGCCAGTTTTATCCTTGCTCCTGGGTGAAAAGCAGGGGGGTCCTGGTTCTCCAATCAGGTACAGGGTCGTCCCCCTGTGATGACCACTTCCTGGGAAGTGTGGCAAAAATCCATCCCAAAAGGCAACATTCTCTAAAAATCCAACATGGCTGAATCTGATTTTTGGAGGTTACATCTGGCTGAGCCCACCCACTGGTGTGGCTAAAAATCATAAACACACCCCTCTCCTGCCCTCTCCTAATCTAATCAAGGGGGCACCTAGTTGTCTGGGGTTGCAGGATGTGGGGGTGTTGCTGGTTGCTCCAAATGTCCTTCTCTGCCTTTGAAGACCAGTTTGGCAGCCCTCCCCCTTCCTGCCTCACCATCTGCTGAGGGGAGATTCTCTCCCACAAGCACATTCCTTTGTGTGAAGCCAGGCCACTTCACACCTCATCAAGGCAGCTTGGCTAAGCTGCTGCAGGCTGGCCAATCAGAGCACAGCAGCAAAAACAATGCAGGGCTGAAATTGGCAACTTTTTAGGTAAAGTCTAAAACTTTTTACCTGAACAAGTTATATTAAATCCAACAACTGGAAGTTGTGGGATTTATTACAACAATTAATTTGATACCAAATTCTTGGTATGCAACATTTAAGGAGACTTTAAAATTTAAAATAAAGTCTCCCCATTCTAGCCTATGAAGGCTATTTACTTCAATGAGGGAAAAACGAATTTGGCTGTTTTTACCTCACCAGGGTTTATAAATCTATTTTTATCAAGTCCCTGCTTATAGTTACATGGCACCCATCCCTAGGGGCACATAGGGCACACCTTAGGGGTGACTTATATGTAAAAATAAGGTAGTTTAAGACTTTGGAACTACTTTTAATTCCAAAGTCGAATTTGCATATAACTTTAATTTAAAAGCAGCCAGCAAGGCAGGCCTGCCTTTAAAATGACACTGGGCACCTCAGCAGTGCACCTAGGTGTGCACCACCTATGCTGTGGTCCCTAAACCTACATGCCCTACCATATACTAGGGACTTATAGGTAGGTTAACTTAGCCAATTATAATTAGCCTAATTTGCATATCCATTTTACACAGAGCACTGGCCCTGGGACTGGTAAGCAGTACCCAGGGCACAGCCAAGAGTCAGCAACCACCAGTACCTGTCCAAAAAGTGTGGGGTTGACCAGGGCAAAAAGGAGGACTTTCCTACACAAAGTCACCAGATCCTCAGGGTCTGTGCACGTTCCCAACATGTCCACCACTGATAGATAAATCACAGAGACTGAGAGAGTTCAAGAGGGGAAGAGGGGATTAGGAAGGGAACAGCTGGGAAGGAGACCTGTAGTAAGAAAAAGGTTAGAATGCACAATATGAAAATTATATCTCCTGAAATCTACGCTAGACTATGATTCTAAGCCTAGTCACTCTGAAAATATGAACAATCTATGAGTTAAGTTTAAAATGACTAAGTTTCAAGACTGGAAGATCCAAATAGGCCGCCGGGACAGGAGCTCAGGAAGAAGCTGCTGCTCTGCACCGGGACCTCTGAATAGTGAGCACTGGGAGTTGGGCTGGCTCTCTTTTATAGAGTCTTGGCCCAGCCCAGAACCACGCCAGGCATGTTGCAGGTAAAGTCTCTGGAAGGCCCTGGAATGGGGCCACACCCTAACACACTCTGAAAACCTGCAGCAATACATTGCAAAGCAACAGTATTTGTAAGCATATTAAAAATAGGTTTTCAGGATTGATCTTTGCAATTCAAAAGGTTAAACCACAACATATCAGCACAATGCATAAATTACGTTGTTTTGAGAGTGCTGGGTTTTTGCATTTTTGTCACCAATACAGCGCGTGCTGCTCTGGTGTTGATAGTTCTCCCCTCTCCCAGACGCGCTCTAGGGCCTGGTTTGCTTGGATTAAGACGATGAAAGCGTCTCACAAGTACTGGAGCATGAACATCAGATGCGGAAACCCATGAGTTACTTTCAAGACCATAACCTTTCCATGAGATTAAGTACCATAGATTACGCTATTCTAGTTTCACAGTTTAGAATCCAACATTTTCTTGACTTCGTATTCTTCTTCCCCTTGTACTAGAACAGGAGCTGGATGAGACTGGACCTTTTGGACCGCCTTTTTCGAGAGGGAAGTGTGGAACACTGGATGAATCCGTAAGGATCTGGGCAATTGTAGTTTATAGGTCACCAGATTGATTTGCTGAAGGTTAGTATAAGGACCTATGAACTTGGGGTTAAACATGTGCTTCTTCTTGAAGTCTATATGTTTTGTGGAAAGCCACACTTTGTCACTTGGTTGGTATTGCAGTCCCTCACAATGTTTCTTGTCATAATGCCTTTTATATTTTTGTTTGGCTTTTTCTAAATGCTGTTGAATCAGTTTCTGGGTTTGATGTAAATTTTGAATAGTTTCTGACACAGCTGGAGTAAGAGAACTTTCTTGAGGAATTGTGATGGGGAAGGTGTCAGGATGATTGCCAAATAAACCAAAAAAGGGTGTAACGCCAATAGAAGTGTGGAATGAGTTATTGTAAGCTAACTCAGCTAACAAGAGACTAACCCCTAAAAACTCAACTGTGGTAACATGAAACGCACACTTGGTTAGTTTGCAATATAAATGGTGTTTTTGAAGGGCTGCAAGAATTTTATTGACATGTTGGACATGTTCGTTTTCATTGTCTGAGTAGATCAAAATGTCATCGATGTAGACTACGGCAAATATGTCGAGGTACTCTCTAAGAACGTCATTCAAGAAAAATTGAAATGCTGCTGGAGCATTACAAAGACCAAAAGGCATGACGGTGTATTCAAAAAGGCCATATCTTGTCTTGAACGCTGTTTTCCATTCGTCACTCTCTCTCATTCTGACCAAATGATAAGCACCTCGAAGGTCAAGCTTCGTGTAGATTTTTGCTCTCTTTACTTGTTCCAATAAGACCGGAATTAGGGGTAAAGGATATTTTTTCTTGATGGTGACTTTGTTCAAACCCCTATAGTCGGTGCAAGTTCGAAGTTCTCCATTAGCTTTTGAAACAAAAAACAAAGGCGAAGCTGCAGGAGACTTAGGGCCAGATGTAGGTAGGCATTAGCGCCTCGCAAACAGCGAAAAACACCGTTTGCGAGGCGCTAATGAATGCCCTCACGCAATGCTGAAACACATATTGCGAGTTGGTACCGACTCGCAAAATGTGTTTCAGACTTGCAAATAGGAAGGGGCGTTCCCTACCTATTTGCGAGTCGCACCGCGATGTAGGGTTGATTTGTGACCGCAAAAGCGGTCACAAATCAACCCGCAGTTAACAATCCACTTGAAGTGGATGGTAACTCATTCGCAAACGTGAAGGGGTCCCCATGGGACCCCTTCCCCTTTGTGAATGCTCACAATAATGTTTTTTCAGAGCAGGCAGTGGTCCTATGGACCACTGCCTGCTCTGAAAAAACACTGAAACAAAAAGGTTTCGGTATTTTTTTCTATTTGCAGCTCGTTTTCCTTAAAGGAAAACGGGCTGCAAAGAGAAAAAAAACAGCTTTATTTAAAAGCAGTCACGTACATGGTGGTCTGCTGTCTCCAGCAGGCCACCATCCCCGTGAGTGCCTTGACTCGCTATGGGGTCGCAAACTGCGACCCACCTCATAAATATTTATGAGGTGGGTCTTTGCGACACCATAGCGAGTCGCAGAAGGTGTCTGAGACACCTTTCTGCATACCAATTTGCGAGTTGCAAATTGCGAGACGGAAGGACTCGCAATTTGCAACTCGCAAATTGTTTTCTACCTACATCTGGCCCTTAGAGAGGCGAATGAAGCCATTCTCCAAAAATTGATCTAGGTATTTTCGTAAATGTTGATTTTCATGTTCTGACATGGCATATACACGACAGTTAGGAAGTATCGCACCTGGGGCTAGATCAATCGGACAGTCATAAGATCTATGAGGAGGTAGAGTCTCTGCTCCTTTCTCATCATAAACATCTTTGTAAGATGAATACTGTTTGGGCAGCTGAATTTCTTTCTCTGTGGCAGTAGCCATGTAAGAGTTTCAAACGTTTGATACTTGAATCTTTTGGAGACATTGTTCATTACATAGCGCAGATGAGAACACTATTTTTCGTTACGCCCAATTGATCTCCAGATTGTGATGAGTTGACCATGGCAAGCCGAGGATAATCCCAAATTGGGGAGCATGGATCACGTCAAGGATGATTTTCTCTTTATGTTTCTTTCTTTGATTCTTATCTTCACAAATCATCGATAAGGGGATAGTCTGAAGAGTTACCGGACCTCCAGTCAAGAGTTTTCCATCGACTGCCTGGATGATTTCTGGGGTCTTCTTTTCAATACATGGGATCCCCCATGCACAAACCCATTGAACATCAACAAAGTTCCCAGTAGCTCCAGAATCGACTAGAGCTTTTTTTTAAATAGATCTTTTTAGTGACCTGAACTCTTATTTCCAGTTTAAGATGTCTAGATTGTGAAGGGTCCACAGTGTCACCCAAGAGCAACCCTTCTCTGCATCTTGGGTGTTTTAGTTTTCCAACTCGACTGGTGCATTGGCTGCGACCTTCTGAACTGGACCTTGCTTGTTCTTTGGTTTGATTGGACAATCTTTGGCAAAATGACCTTTTCACCCACAATAAAGACATTGTCCATTTTTTCTGCGTAGGTCCTTTTCATCTTTGGTCAAAGGTCTTCTGATGGTTCCAATTTCCATCGGTTCTGGCGTTCTTTCATTCGGAGTTATTGAGTCTCTGTTATCATGAACGCGCCATGAATATTTTTCAATCTTTTTGCACGTTCCTTTACATTCTGCTAAACAATGATCAAGTCTCAAGACAAGATTTATTAATTCTTGACAGTCTGTAGGTTGTGGGTTGATTTGCGCTAAGATATCTTTTAGTTCCTCTTTGAGTCCCTTGTAAAACAAGACCGCTTGTTTTTCTTCAGGCCAGGATGTCTCGGCAACCAGCCGGTTAAAGTTGGCTAAATACGACACTAGGTCTTGATTCCCTTGGCGTAAATCTAATAATTCACGATCTGTTGACTGTGTTACAGTTCTACGATCAAAAACTTTCTCAAATTCACGAACAAAATTTCTCCAGTTGTACAACAAGGGACTATTTTTACGCACAAGAGGAATTGCCCAAGTAGTTGCATCCCCAGACAGATATAATAACAAGAAAGCTACTTTGGACTGGGCATCAGGGAAAGTATTTGGTCTGCAGGTGAAATGTAGTTCCACTTGAACCAGGAAAGATTGCGCTTTCAAAGGGTCACCTGAGAAACGTTCTGGGGGAGCTAAAGGAATTGCAGAAGGAACATTTAGGGAAATCGGATTACTTCCAGAAGCTTTAGAAGAAGTACCTGGCCAAGACTCACCTGTGGGACTTTGTTCCTTCTTCTCTACCTTATCTTGCAACTGACTCACTCACTCTGCTAAGCTAGTTGTCAATTCTTTGGATGATACCAACTCTGTTTGGAGCTGGGTGATAGCCTTGACTAACTCGTCTAGCGTGGCCATGCTGAGAACATACACAAGCCAGGAGGATAATAATTAGTGGGCTCACTATTCTGTCAGAATCACCAGATCCTCGGGGTCTGTGCACGTTCCCAACACATCCACCACTGAACAGCTCCAAGACTCTGATAGATAAATCACAGAGACTGAGAGAGTTCAAGAGGAGAAGAGGGGATTAAGAAGGGAACAGCTGAGAGGGAGACCTGTAGTAAGAAAAAGGTTAGAATACACAATATGAAAATTATATCTCCTGAAATCTATACTAGACTATGATTCTAAGCCTAGTCACTCTGAAAACATGAACAATCTAAGAGTTAAGTTTAAAATGACTAAGTTTCAAGATGGTCGGATACCTGTAGGGGAATCAAGATGAATTCAATGAAAACTTTCTTATTCAAGTACTTTCCTTTACATGAGGATCAGAAAAACATTCTGACAAAATTTTAAACCAGTCATATAAATCCTGTTTTGAGAATGTATACTAGGACCATACAATATTGCATCTAGAAACTCTGGCCTTCTGTGTACTCTTAAAATGTTTCAACACAAATTGCGCATATTGCAGATATATATATATATATATATATATATATATATATATAGTAAACACCATAAAAGGATTGTGCACCATGAATAACACAATATGGAATCAGGAAACAAATCACATAACTTGTCAACTCGAATATTACATAATAAATATCTTAGAATAGTGGCATACAATAAACAACATGAAATAAACTTGAGGAGAGAATCGTGCGTCTTGCTGATTCGAGTGTCACCATGTAAAATATCAAGAAATTATAGCACGCAATGAATATCAAAGTCAAATCATCATTAATCGAATCGCGCGTCTTGATGATTCGTAAAACACAATGTAAATGTCAAGAAATAAAAGCTCACAATAAATAACAAGATCAAAGTACAATGAAACGAATCGCGCTTCTTTTGCCGATTCTTAAGCCACCATGTAAATGTCAAGAAATGGTAGCGCGCAATGAACAACAAAGTTAAATCCTCATGAAACGATTTGTGCGTCTTGCCAATTCGTAAAACATCATGTAAATGTCAAGAAACAGTAGCGCGCAATGGACAACAATGTTTAAACACCAGAAATCAAATCGCGCATCTTGCCGATTCTTAAGCCACCATGCCAATGTCATGAAATGGTGGCACGCAATGAATAACAAAGTCAAACCTTTATGAAACAAACGCGTCTTGCCTATTTGTAAACTACCATATAAATGTCAAGAAATGGTAGCGCGCAAGTAATCTGTTACTCTCTTAAGAATCAAACCAAGAATATGAAAATTCTCAATAACGTTGTCGGGACAGTCCAACCACCGTCTTACTGCCTGGAACAATGATCACCAATGAAGGATGAAGGGCAGAAGACTGGAAGATCCAAATAGGCCCCCGGGACAGGAGCTCAGGAAGAAGCTGCTGCTCTGCACCGGGACCTTTGAATAGTTAGCACTGGGAGTTGGGCTGGCTCTCTTTTATAGAGTCTTGGGCCAGCCCAGAACCACGCCCAGGCATGTTGCAGGGAAAGTCTCTGGAAGGCCCTGGAAAGGGGCCACACCCTAACACACTCTGAAAACCTGCAGCAATACATTGCAAAGGAACAGTATTTGTAAGCATATTAAAAATATGTTTTCAGGATCGAACTCTGCAATGCAAAAGGTTAAACCACAACATATCAGCAGAATGCATAAATTACGTTGTTTTGAGAGTGCGGGGTTTTTAAATTTTTGTCGCCAATAGAGCGCGTGCTGCTCTGGTGTTGACACTTACTATAAGGACCTGTACAATCCACAACACATACCAACAGTTGAATCTCTCAACCAATATTTCTCTAATCTCAAACCAAGAGACCCATTGTAGATTGACCTCTCATCTTTAGACCAACCCCTACAGCTTACCGAACTATATACAGCTTTACAATCTCTCCCCAAGGGTAAGGCTCCAGGCCCAGATGGCTTCACAGTAGAATTCTTTATTCAGTTTGCTAAGTCTCTCTTCCCCAAACTCTTTCAATTACTTAATCACTTTATAATGTCAGGTTCTGCATCTGGCTCATTTACGGAGGCCATGATTTGTCTTATTTCCAAAAAAGTTCGGGATGCAACTGACTGTAAAAATTATAGACCCATATCTTTAATTAATACTGATTGTAAACTCTATGCCAAAGTTTTAGCTCTCCGTTTACTCCCATATATACCTGACCTTATTGATTCTCATCAATCTGGTTTTATCCTTAATAGAAATGTAGCAGATAATTCCCGTACTTTTTAAAATATTATTAACAAGGCATCTAAACTTAAGATTCCTCTGGCAGCTTTATCATTAGATGCTGAGAAGGCCTTCGATAGGGCCTACTGGGGTTTCTTGTCGAAAGCATTGGAATGGCATGGACTAGGTACTAAATTCCAACATTTTATATCCATTCTTTATTCCTCACCATGTTCCTCGGTTATTACAAATGGTATCCGATCTCCTTTTTTCCCTCTTAAAAGGGGTACTCGTCAGGGATGCCCATTATCTCCTTTACTATTTATTTTGGCTCTCGAACCTTTTCTATACCAACTAAAAACCGTCTGAACAATTTACCTGGTTTCAAATTAATAATACACACATCAAATGTATGCCATATGCTGATGATATTCTTTTGTTCATGTCTCACCCTGACAATTCTCTTCCTGCATTCCGGTATGAGCTCAACTTATGTTCTGATGTATCTGGCTATAAGCTTAATATAGACAAAACAGTGGTCTTACCACTTAATGCTCATTGCTCTGGCTCTGTATTCCTTGATGCAGGATTATCTTGGAATTCTTCTCAGATTAAATGCCGGGGGGTATGGTACTGCACTACTCTCAAGGATACATTAAAGACTAATTTAGAAATCTTATCTACAAAGCTTGTAGATCTCACACAGAAATGGTCTCCATTATATTTCATGTGGTGGGGCCGCTTGGACACCACTAAGATGATGCTTCTCCCTATCATTAACTTCTTCCTTATGATGCTTCCTATTAAGATACCTAAACAATTTTTTAGTTCAATTGATAAAATTCTATCCAAGTTCCTGTGGAACGGTAAACAATCCTGAATCTCACTCTCAAAATTAAAACTTCTAAAAGTACAAGGTGGAGTTAATTTTCATGACTTTTTAACTTATCACAAATCTTTTGGCATTAAGCAAATACATCCCTATTTATCTACACTCAATGATGCCCCTCAAAAGCTATGGTTCTCTTAGGAAGAAACATTTATTTCTCCCTTTTCCCATAAATACATTATTATATTTATGTCTAACTCCCCAAAATTCTGGTTGCCCAGCACTATCTCCCATTCAGTCAACTTACTGAAACCTTTTTTTTATTTTGCATCTTACCCCCATTAATCAATTCTGTAACAGTCCTATTTGGCACAATATTTTGCTTAGGAAACAAGGTAAAACCTTGTGTTGGAAGGCTTGGATGACTAAAGGTATTCTTCTCATTTCCCAATTATATCATAAAGACTCTCTCATCCCTTTTACTACTCTATCAGCAATTTATAATCTCCCTATTCGCATGAAATCCCAATATATCATTCTTTCTACTCTAGTACAAGAGGCCCTCAATAAACGTATACATCATAATCATTCTTCTCTTGCATCATCTCCACACCCGATCCTAACTTCTAATTATCCTAGGGCAGCTGGAATTTATGAACTTTTAAGAACGTCTGTTTCACCTTGACTCAAATCACCTATTGAGACATTGTGGGAATCAGATCTTGGTGTTGTTTGGCAAACTTTTTATGGGATAGAATATGGTATAAGATACATTTCACTGCATGCACTGCAAGCCTCACACAGACCCTATGGGGGTGATTCTGATTCTGGCGGGCGGCGGAGGCCGCCCGCCAGAATTCCGCCCCCAAAATACCGCGCCGCGGTCAAAAGACCGCGGCGGGTATTTCAAGTTTTCCCCTGGGCTGGCGGGCGGCCGCCAAAAGGCCGCCCGCCAGCCCAGGGGAAAACGACCTTCCCACGAGGATGCCGGCTCGTAATCGAGCCGGCGGAGTGGGAAGGTGCGACGGGTGCATTTGCACCCGTCGCGTATTTCACTGTCTGCCAAGCAGACAGTGAAATACTTGTAGGGGCCCTCTTACGGGGGCCCCTGCAGTGCCCATGCCAGTGGCATGGGCACTGCAGGGGCCCCCAGGGGCCCCGCGACCCCCCCTACCGCCATCCGGTTCCCGGCGGGCGGACCGCCGGGAACTGGATGGCGGTAGGGGGGGTCGGAATCCCCTCGGCGGCGCAGCTAGCTGCGCCGCCTTGGAGGATTCAACAGGGCAGCGGTACACTGGCGGGAGACCGCCAGTGTTGCCGGTCTGACCGCGGCTTTACCGCCGCGGTCAGAATGCCCTGCGGGGCACCGCCGGCCTGTCGGCGGTGCTCCCGCCACCCTGGCCCCGGCGGTCTAAGACCGCCGGGGTCAGAATCACCCCCTATATGTTTTTTTTTTATAATAGACTTTTCTACACTCCTGTGCGTCTTTACAAACTCAAATTTGTACAAAATGACAATTGTTGGCGCTGCCATACTCAGCAGGGTACTGACTTTCACATGTTTTTTTCTTGACTATCCCTAGCTACGTTTTGGTCTTCAATATGGTCTCACATTTCAGCAATAGCTCAGATCTCCTTACCAGTGTCACTGTTTTTGGGTGGCATACACAATGGCCCTCATTACAACTTTGGCGGGCGGCGGAGGCCGCCCACCAAAGTTGCGCGTCGTGAATACCGCACAGCGGTCGGAATACCGCACAGCGGTCGGAAGACCGCGGCGGGTATTCAGAGTTTTCCCCTGGGCTGGCGGGCGACCGCCAAAAGGCCGCCCGCCAGCCCAGGGGAAAACTACCTTCCCAAGAGGACGCCGGCTCGTAATCGAGCCGGCGGAGTGGGAAGGTGCGACGGGTGCAGTGGCACCCGTCGCGTATTTCACTGTCTGCAATGCAGACAGTGAAATACAAAGTGGGGCCCTCTTACGGGGGCCCCTGCAGTGCCCATGCCATTGGCATGGGCACTGCAGGGGCCCCCAGGGGCCCCACGACAAGCCATACCGCCATCCTGTTCCTGGCGGCCGAACCGCCAGGAACAGGATGGCGGTATGGCTTGTCAGAATCCCCTCGGCGGCGCAGCAAGCTGCGCCGCCTTGGAGGATTCAAACGGGCCACGGGAAACTGGCGGGAGACCGCCAGTTTTCCTGTTCTGACCGCGGCGTTCTATACCGCCAGGGTCGTAATGAGGGCCAATATCTGGAGTTCATTCAGGCCTCTTGGAAAATTGGTGGACCTTTTGCTTTCTATTGCAATCTCTCTTATTACTTCTAACTGGAAATCTTCGGAGAACATTACTCTCAGACAGTGCTGGAATTCTGTATGTTATCATCATACACTTTAGAGCTACAAGCTTGATTCAACAGGAACTTTCTCCAAACGTCATCAGCTATGGTTGCCATTAAGTAACTATCTCTCACACACTGCAAAGGAAATTGATTTTTCTCCTCCTTTTTAAAAAAAGGTCAATATATTTCCTGTTTTTCTTCTTATATATACTTATTTCATCTTACATTCACTGTAGCTAATGTCTATTACCTCTCTCTCCACATGGCTATCACTTGATTCCCTTTTCTATCCTTATAGCTCTTCTCCATCTCCCTCTCTCTTTCTTCTTTCTTTATTCAAACTTGGAGTCTTTGATACTATATTGTTGTATATGCCTAATTCATTTACATGTTTAATATGCATTTATAAGTACAATATTCTTTATGCATATATATTCACAGCTGCATATCTCTGTCCTGGCAATGTTAAGTTAATGTTCTTCTATTTGTCTCAATAAAAAACTTAAAAAAAAAAAAATATGTAGTTCTTATTAACTGAGGGCAACACTACCCAGTTATAAAAGGGCAAGCCTTATGTGGTTCAGCGTACGAGTCTACGCTGGGTGAGCAGGACACCGCGTCTGTTAGAGGTATCTTAATTGTCTTCTTTCTGGTGACCAATTTCATTGGAAATGATTTTTAATCATGCTAAGTCAAAGGAAAAGATTGTAATTGACATTGGCCACCGTAAGTTGTGTTTGTCAACCACAGACTGTTAAAACTAGTAAATCACAGTTCTTAAAGTATAAGGCATGGTTATTAAGAAGCATCTTTCATGCTGTACTAAACTCCTAAATAAATTAATAAATTAATGCGAGAGAACTAGTCCCATTATGCTACCTTAAAATAGTGCAAACTCTTCATATGTCCAACCTACTGTATATTTTAATTAGGAAACATATTTTCAGTGTATATCTTGTAAATATTTCATTAGACAATTCCCAGTCTTTCACCTGTATAATTTATTGTACCAAAAAACAACTAATTATTATCATCATCATAAGTAGCTCTTGAGGAGGTTCGGAATTCACCTAGTGAAAGACGTTCACCTAGTGGAATCATACCCCTTGGAAAATGGTTTGTAAATACATTTTTCTCTAAAGTACTAGTGTCCAATGGCCTCATTACGAGTGTGGCGATCTGAGGACCGCCACACTCACATGGATAGTCAGACCGCCACACTCTAGGTGGTTCAACCACCCAATTACAACTTTGGCAGAAGAACCAGCCTAAAGACTGCCATCCCTGCCAGGATCATAGATGATGGGTTGGGCTTATAATCAACCATGGCCGTGCACAATCCCATGTTCGCCAAGCCTTTTTATTGCGAGGACCAAGGCATTAGAAAGCTGGTGGACAACCAGTGCCGGAGCTACAAAGAGGGCCCTTCACTGCCCATGCCAAGGGGTCCCCCTTCCAGCACTGCTGAAAAGAGCACCACTCTGCAAACAAACTGGCTTGCAGACAGTGTGCATTCTGAGGGTGCTGGAGTATTAGGATAGTGACCTCAGCTCCCTTAAAGGAGCCGAGGCCAACATCCTAGCACTGTTCCAGCCAGTCAGCCTGGCGGGAATGCATATTGCAATGTTTCTGCCGGTCGGCCCGGTGGGAACATTGTAATATGCCCGGGGGATGTCACTGCCATAGTGGTGGCATCCTCCACGCAGCTTTGTTGGTCCTGGTGTGGGACCACAAAAGTCATAGTGAGTCTCTTGATATAGAACACTCCAGCCCCATTTCTCACTAACAAAAACTTTTAAAAGATTTATAATTGTTTCTTAAAAGCAGAGACAACTCAATACATTACCTTCATTGTAAATAATTTGGGAGCTATGTAAACCTATGAACCCTGAGTGTAAAGTGCCCACATCATATGGTACTATATTTGAATATGAAACATAAAAATATTACTTTATATGACACCTGTCATATATTCCCACCATACACTATATCCCTAGTGAACGGTTCATCAATAGTTTGTCATTTTTAGTACAAAGGACCTATCATATGATACTTATTATGGCTCATTGTTTGTTCAAGGTTCCTCTTTGTGATACCCCTTTAGAGTTTTTAACAGAAAATTGAATTGGAAATATCATCCTTCAATAATATCTTTGCATTTCAATGATGATAGACAAACTATTGTTGTTTAGAATAACTGCTGCAGCAGTTCTCCACCCAGCAAATGCTTCCTTTGTTTCAGCCCAGGCCACTTCACACCTCATTAAGGCAGCCTGGCTCATGCTGCCAGAGACTGACCAATCAGGAAAAGGCACTACAGGGCTGATTTTGGTAACTTTCAGAAAGAGTTCTAAAACTTTTTCCCTGTACTAGTTATAATAAATCCAACCTTGGCAAGTTGTTGGATTTACAATAATGCTTAATTTGACACCAAACCTGACAGAATTAGCTTTTTTGTAGTGGAAATGAGACTTTATTAATTTATAATAAAGCCTCATGATGTTAGCCTATGAGGTAATGCACTACAATGGGGAAAAACAAATTTGGCTCTTTTCCCTCACCAGGAATTATAAAACATATTTTCAAAAGCCCCTGCTTAAATTTACACTGCACCCAAACCTTGAGGCACTTAGGGGAACCTTAGGGGTGACAAATGTGACAATAAGGTGGTTTGAGACTTTGGAAGTATTTTAAATTCCAAAGTCGAATTTGGGGTTACAGTTAATTTAAAAGCAGCCAGCAACACAGGCATTCTTTTACAATGACACCAGAGGACACAGCAGAGCACCCTGGGATGCCCTAACTACACTTGGGTCCCTAAACCTACATGCCCTACCATATACTAGGGACTTACTGTTAGGTTGTCAGAGACAATTATAATTATGCCATTTTAGACAGAGCACTGGCCCTGAGACTGGTTAGCAGTGCCTAGGACCCAGTCAAAGTCAGTAACCACTGGTATCAGTCAAAAGGTTGAGGATGATCAGGACCAAAAGGATGACTTTCTCATATGCATTTGGACTTCACAAAATGAGACGAGCCACAGCCTTTTGAAGTTATTGTAGTTTATTAAGAAGTCCTCTAGGCAGCCCAAGATGCAGTGAGCTTGATTAATCTAACTTAGCCCTGATCATTGTGTAGATTGTCATTTTACGGGACTGATCAGGCAAGTATACAAGGGTCTTTTAAAAAAATGTTAACTGAAAAAAAAACAAGTGGCTGTGACCTTTCTCACTTGAGACTTAAATGATAACTGATTGTCAAAAATTGCACCAAGGTTCCTGACTGCTTTCTTGACAATGGGGAGGACCTAAGTATGGGTGGGCAGAACATTTCAGTCCACTCACAGAGCTGGCAGAATTTGGGAACTATGATGTGTAGCATGGAGTTCCTGATAAATTCTTCCGGCTGTCACGTGGAGGAATTTCTTTTCATTCATGTGCACAAGACTTGTTTAGGCATGCACTGGTGAGAGCCAGAATACTTTTCAGCAGCTTGCACGTGTAAGCGAGATTTTGTGACTACTAGCAGGCTTCTGGCTGTGACAGTACCTTTCAGCACCATTTTTGAGTGACCGGGTCTCCACCTAGGGCAGATTCTGCACTCAAGAAGCAGCTAAATCTACTTAAAAAGATGTTGTTGAGTGGATATTCTACTCCAACAGTTGTTTTTAAGTTCGAGAAGCCTCTTTTATTTATTTCAACAAGATGGAAGTGTCCCAGAGAGTCCAACTTACTGTTCCTATCCAGCAGGCTCCTCCCAGTGGACTGACCATCTCCTGGTCACTTTTCACCTGGATTTCAAGCTGGAAGGATCACTCTCCTTTTCTGCTATATAGATATATATATATATATATATATATATATATATATATATATATATATATAATTGGATTTAAGGACTTTGTTTTTGTGATATCACAAGTTCAAATACTATTGCATAAGGTTATTATGTGTTTGAAAGGGCATGCACCAGTATTTCTATGTACTTTTATTTGATTTTTAAATGTAATTGTGGTAGGTGGCCTGGAGTTTCAGTAAGGACCTAGTTATTTTTTTGCATTTAATTTTTCATCTTTCCTAAAGGAAACGTGTTGCACAGTTGAGTACATTTTCTCCATCTTTATTAAATTTGCAATATTCTTTTATTCAACTATGAGCCTAGTCTGACAATGGGCCATCCAGCCAGTAGATCCACTACTAGTTATTAGTGCATGAAAGAACTATTTATGTTGTATATGTTATTTAATTTTAAAGGAAACATAATTTAGGGCAGGTATGGCATTGGATTATATTAAAGATGAGGTTTTTTTTGCATTTCACCTTTTTTCTGAAAAACGTTTATAGGTGGGATTATATTTGAATTTCAGTACATTTCAGTAGTATCATTCCACTGTGTGTGTGAGCATGTTTGCCATAGGCCACCATTTGTCGTTTTCCTCCATGCCATATGGCCAGGTGCAATTTTGTACAATCAGTGTCCATAGACCTGAGTGTGTTCTTTGTTTTCCATGCCTCCTGCTTGTTGGTTGACCATGTGGCCAGTGTGCTTTTGCCTTATGACTGCATGTGTTCTTTGTTGTGGCCATGCCCCCATGATTGCTGTTGTTTGGTTAGCCATGTGGCAGGTGGCCCGTTTGTGCAGCCAGAGAGTATGCTTTTGCCATAGGCTTGCATTTGTTCTTTGTTATGGCCATGCCTCCTTGCTTGCTGTTGTTTGGTTGACCATGTGCCTGGTAGCCAATTTGTGCAGCCAGCAAGGGTACTTTTCTAATAGGCCTGCATTTGTTCTTTGTTGTGGCCATGCCCCCTTGCTTGCTGCTCTTGTTTGACTATGTGGCCAGTGGCCATTTTGTGCAGCCAGGCAGTATGCTTTTGCCATCTTCTTTCATGTGTTCTTTGACAGCCATCCTTTCTTGCTTGCTGTTGTTGTTTGACTATATGGTTGGCAACCATTTTGTGTAGCCAGCAATTGTGTTTTGCCATAGGCTTGCATGTGTTCTTTGTTTCCATGCTTCCTTGCTTGCTGTTGTTGGTTTTCCATGTGGCCAGCTGGCCATTTTGTGCAGCCACCCTTTATTCCAGTTTTCAAAGCCATTTTCTAGGCAGATTTATAGTAGAGGTACATGGCTCTTTATTTTTGTTCATTCTTTTCAGTTTTCCCTGATAATAGTTTAATGATATGATGGAAGATCATTTAGCATATGTATATTATGATTATGATGAACAGTGTTTTATATTATATGCATTTTTTGTGTTTTTCACCTGCACCTCCTTGCCTTCTAAAGCGTTTCTCATAGTACTGAAATACGTCAACAATTAACCATTGTTTATTTTTGTATTTATTTAGTTTATTTTTTATTTAAAGCTTTTTCATTTTACTTTTCTGTTTTAACTTCCTTTTTTTTTTTTCAATTTCCTTGTAATTTTTGTTTTGCATTTTGCCTCCACCCATCCACCCTCTGACTGCCATAGGTACACAGCTGCACAATAGCATTCATTTTTTTAAAGTATTATTCCATTTTCCCCTAACCCCCCTGCCTACCATAGTAGGTGCATACACACTAGCATCATACATTGTTTAAAGAGTATTCCATTTTCGCCTGGACCACCTTGCCTGCCATAGGTGCACACCAGACTTTATTTTATAAGGATTATTCCATTTAGCTCCCTGACTGCCACTGATGTCTCCCTTAGAATAGATACACATAAACCAAAGAGTTACATCTGTATCTTGTTATCCTGATTGGAAATAACATTTTATGTTATGATGGGTTAGTTTGACTTTTGGATGGTTAGATAAACTATTGTTGTTAATTGTTTAGGATAATAACTAAAGTAAACAGCCATAATAAATTATATTGTCTTTGTCTGACTAATTCAAGCTGAAATAATGTCACGTTTCACTAAATGTGTTCTTCCTTATTTGCTTTTAGGTGCACAAGAGACATTGCTGCAATACTGCCAGACAGAAGGCCTGTACAAAGTGACATACGTGGCCACAAAAGTGATGTGAGCCCTCTGATCTCTTCCGTTAGTGCAGCTCAGTGCAACTGTCAACTGACAGCTTCAAGATAGCCCCAAGGAAAGGTGCTGCTAAGAATATGGCCTGTGAGAAGAAGTAGATTTTCACCACTGGTGTGCCGACTACAACCTTTTTCTCTGGAACGTTATGCCTGCTGCGCTGGCCTCTAGGGTGAAGCTGGGAGCAGAACCTCCTGCATCAGCTGCACCACCACAACCTAAGATAAATTCCATGTCTGTCAGCAAGGCATGCACTGCTATAATGGTGATGCCGATGAACAGTGACTTTTGAATGGATTTGTCTCTTTCGCAAAATAGTACACAAGCAATGCAGGAAACTGACCAAAGTGGACAGCAGCCAACAATAGTAGATCTTCCTGACGTAGTAGCAGATCAGGAGGTTGAGCTTCCTGCTCAGCAAAAACTTCTTTTTTTAGAATCAGGGGCTTCCAGATCACCAACAACAAAAAGGAGTGGTACTACACCATCTTCTCTAAGCACCCCTTTTGATGATCTTGACATAGGATGGTCCCCGGCAGAGTCTAAGCCATGCCAGTAGAGGCAAGGGAATAGGAAAGTTCCTGAAAGGCTTAGTCTTATAGAAGGGGGTGAGGAGGATAATAAGCCAGCCAATGTCATGGAAGCTGTCCCATAGGAGATCAACATTACCCCATCTACTCAAACTGCTTCGAGTGATGTGGTACTGGTACCACCATCAGTGCCAGCTTCCATATTTGTAAGGCCCCCACTGAGACCTGCATCTACCCCTACCTCAGTAGAAGTATGCACTGCAGAGAGGCAATCAACAACACACCCACCTACCTCCAGTTGTACTGTGGGCAATGGCACATTTAGAAAGTTTTCCTCCCCAGTTTGGGACTTTTGTTTAATAGCAAGCAGGAGGAAATCATTGTGATGTGGTCCATTTTCCACACAAGTGTTCATCAAGGTAAGCCTGGTTCAAACTATGGTACCGTAGGTCAAACAACACATATGAAAAAAAATCACCCAATCTGGTGGGATGAGGAGAGTGGGGTAGCAGCTATGAACACGGTGGGAGGTAAAGGTGATGAGATACAAGAGGGTAGCATCTTCATGCAAAGCAGCCTGGCCCTCAGCAGTGCGCCAATATCACCCACCTCAGCAACCTTGAAATGGCACAGGACTCAGATGAAGACACCACAGCATACAGTGATTGCCCCAAGACTCATATTGAGCCTACCACCACCTGCATCTCAGAAGTCACTTGTGTCAGTGGCACCCTAAAAGTAAAAAATCCATTCTACTGTTATGAGTATGTTTAGGCAGTCGGGACCCTACAACACAACCACCCAATGCTATGTTTGGACAATGGGAAGCTGGCTAAAATGTTAGCATTGGACTGCCTCTCTTTTTCTTTCATGAAAGGAATGGGATGTTTAAAATTGGCGGTGGCCATCCATCCGCCCCAAATGGAAGGTTCCCAGTCATACATATTTAGCCAGAGTTGCTGTTCCAGCACTCCATCATGATGTGCTGCAATTGGTTGGACAAGCTTTTCAGCACAGTGCTATTCACACTGTTCACCTGATGATAGACATATGGACTAGTTGTCAAGCAACTGTTTACATGTGTAACACTGCACACTGAATTTCTTTTGCAGGGGTAGGCAATAGCTTTCTCCAAATCTTGGGACTGATGAAAGTGGAGCTATTTGCCTGTGATTGGTTGTAAATTACTCTCACTACTCAGTTGATTGATCTGCCATGACTGATGAAATGAATGATTGCAGCACCCAATACATTTGCTCTGCCTCTGAGTCTTGGTAGTTGGTACACTCCTCATGAGGCTCCCCTTCTGCCTTTTATCCTTGACTTTACAATATAGTTTTTGTTTAAATCGGCAGGCCTCTTCTCCTGCACAAAAGGCGAAAGCTCCATAACACTCCTGCCAGACAGGTTCAGCCAGGCACCAAAAAGTGATGGACATTCCGCAAAGAATGCAAATGCACCACCCAATTTGGCAATAGGCAGCAGCCTTTGATTTATCTATTCAGGTAAGAGAACTATGGAATGAAGTCAACTAGTTTAGTTAGTAGGTAACTCACATCTTTTGTAGATTAGACTTTCCTTCCTTTTTATCTAGGTTGTTGTAGACAATACAGACAATGGTAGCAAACCTTACACCTCTAATGACCAATAACATTGTTATAGAAGGTAGAATGACATGGGTACAACTAACTATAACTAACTGGTATGCATACACTATAACGAGCAAGCAGATTAAAAAACAGACTGTGCTAAAATGCAACAGTGAAAAGTAAAACACAAAAAAAACTATAACAAAGTAGAATAATTTTATCCTTTGCTTCTTTAAACAATAAAACCCATTCTCTCCTCTTACAACAAGCCCACTGTTCTCTCTAAACAAATGACTCCATACCCAACCAATGTCCAACTCAAAAATGTCCAAAGTAGCTCCCACCTCCCTTCCCAATTACCACCCTCCCCACCCACAATAAATGTCCCTTCCACAAAAACAAAAAGTAAAAAAGGGCTATAATAGGGCATTATCCATGAGGGTTCAGAGCTCCTCGAGATTTCCCTCCAATCATGCCATTCTGCAGGCCAGGTGGTCCAGATCCTGCAGGATGCGGTGCCTAAAATTGCAGTCCAGGAGGAGGAGGGCACCAGTGGTGGTTAGACGTCGATGCCAGTGGTGCTGGTGATTTTGTTGCTGCCTGGACGATAGAGGTTCTGGTGGCTCACTGGAGGAACTGGGACCAAGGTCAAAGACAACTGCCTCTTCCTTCTCTTGCTGTGCCACTAGCCATTGATAACCTACAAAGATGCCGTCCAGCTTCTGCTGCTGCAGCAGGGCTGCTATCTCCTGGCATGTAGAAAGACAGCAGGAGTAGCTATATCAAGAATGAAAATAATTCAAAGATAAATTGTAAACAGTTCTCCGTGCAAACACTTGTTTATAATAGTAATAGCACAGTAGCAGTACATTGCTGGGTCAATTAGAATTTGATGTGACTGATTAGGGGTCACAGGTCCATTTTCTACCCACACATGTCTCACATAAAAACACTGACTGCCTGTCAGGAATTAAGGCAGCACACCAGATTAAAGAAAACAGTTATTCTTTTCTTTTCAAGCAATTTGCTAGTAAGAAAAAAATAAGCATACTCTTTGTGTGGAAATAACATTAATTAATGAGTAAGGCATTATGCACTATGGAGCACAATTATTGCCAGCTAGCATGTTGGGTAATTTGCTTCTCTCTGTAGTCTGCAGCTGGGCCAGTTGTAATGGACAATTATCGTACTTTAATTCCAGTGGCCCTGCTCGTCTCCAAATGTCTTTCAATTCTACCCTCACTCCAAAGAGGATGTCATGTACAAAATGCAGATATCCTGTCTGCTGTGAGTAGATGGTAGGAAAAATGATGCACTGCTGAACAGGAAAGGGAGCAGGGTATATAGATTGTATTTGGCATGTTCATCACAGAGTATCCCATCTGCAAAACTTGAAATCAGGTACTTAGTCCCAATTTACTCCCTGGCCTCGCCCTCCACCACAAATTATTTCCAGCAAATACATTTGCTTGGCAGTAAGGAGTGGAACTTTAACTTACTCTACTGCAGGGTAAGTTAGAAGGACTAAGGTGATCATTACAACCCTGGCAGATGGTGTTAAAGCTGCAGAAATACCGCAAACAGTCCGGCGGACAAAAAAAGGGAATTATGATACTGGCGGAAACTGCCAACAAAGACAGCCACTTTAACACACTGCCCACCACGGCGGTGAAAACAAGCAGTGCGGCGGTCACCGCCAACAGACAGGCGGAAGACAATGTACCCCCCACAGTATTACAACCCGCCAATCCGCCACCTTTTCCGGGGTGGATTCACCTTGATTAAAAACACGGCAGAAACAGCTTTTGCTATGGGAAAACGCTCACCTTAACACATCCCACGAGGAACGAGGACTCCATGGAGCCGGAACTCCAAATACTCCCTGCCCTTGTGTTTCTGCTCCTCTACGACCAAGAGCTACGTAGGCGCTAAAGACAACGGTGAGTACTGCACCTACGACACGGGGGAGGGGGAAGGCAAAAGTTAGGGGGACACTCACCAAACACCCCCACCCCCACCCTCGCATATTACAACATACACACCAATGCATTCACAAAAATCACAGTAACAACCCACAATCCCTCCGGAAGAATGAAAAGACAATGCGAAATTCGGTCAAACATTGTAATATGGCAATATACATGTCATAAAAAAATATTCAAATATATTTTTGAAAATCAGTCATAAATATATACAATACGAGCAGTGGTGCAGATATGTAAATTACAATGTCCGTGCACCAACAGTCCAAAAATGCATGGGCGAGGCCCACAAATGATACCTGACCACAATCGGAGAGAACACTGCCGGGGCATCAGATTGAAATACTACATGCACCTCAGGGGGAAGGGAAGGGGGGGCACCTCAGCCGGATGAGTGCAAAGCCAGATCCACGACGGGGCTCCATGCCCATTGATGTATCCTGGGGAGTGCAAAGCCACAGTCTCTCAAGTCTCTACAGTGGGTGGCTTGCCCACTGTGCCATCCTGGGGAGTGCAAAGCCACAGTCTCTCAAGTCTCTACAGTGGGTGGGTTGCCCACTGTTAAATCCTGGGGAGTGCAAAGCCACAGTCTCTCAAGTCTCTACAGTGGGTGGGTTGCCCACTGTGCCATCCTGGGGAGTGCAAAGCCACAGTCTCTCAAGTCTCTACTGTGGGTGGCTTGCCCACTGTTAAATCCTGGGGAGTGCAAAGCCACAGTCTCTCAAGTCTCTACAGTGGGTGGGTTGCCCAATGTGCCATCCTGGGGAGTGCAAAGCCACAGTCTCTCAAGTCTCTACAGTGGGTGGGTTGCCCACTGTGCCATCCTGGGGAGTACAACGACACAGTCTCTCAAGTCTCTACAGTGGGTGGGTTGCCCACTCTACCATCCTGGGGAGTGCAAAGCCACAGTCTCTCAAGTAGATGCAGGTCTCTACTGGTACTGGGGGGGACTCGTGCCCAGACTGGATGAGTCTCCCCGTGAAAGTTCCTGTCCTGTCCTGTCACTGTCCCAGCTGCACATTGGATAAGGATGCCTGATGTGGCGGGTCATTCATTCCTACCCGGTGCTTGCCCTGTTCAGCGGTGCTTTGCCATGGCAGTCTTTGCCCTGTTCAGCGGTGCCTTGCCATGGCGGTCTTTGCCCTGTTCAGCGGTGCCTTGCCATGACGGTCTTTGCCATGTTCAGCGGTGCCTTGCCATGGCGGTCTTTGCTCTGTTCAGCAGTGCTTTGCCATGGCAGTCTTTGCCCTGTTCAGCGGTGCCTTGCCATGGCGGTCTTTGCCCTGTTCAGCGGTGCCTTGCCATGACGGTCTTTGCCCTGTTCAGCGGTGCCTTGCCATGGCGGTCTTTGCCCTGTTCAGCGGTGCTTTGCCATGGAGGTTCTGGACTGTTCAGCGGTGCTTTGCCATGGTGGTCTTTGCCCTGTTCAGCGGAGCTTTGCCATGGAGGTTCTGGACTGTTCAGCGGTGCTTTGCCATGGTGGTCTTTGCCCTGTTCAGCGGTGCTTTGCCATGGCGGTCTTTGCCGTGTTCAGCGGTGCTTTGCCATGGTGGTCTTTGCCCTGTTCAGCTGTGCTTTGCCATGGCAGTCTTTGCCCTGTTCAGCGGTGCCTTAACATAGCGGTTCTGATACGGACATTGGTGTGTGGCATGACGTTCTCTACACTGGGCATTGGTGTGTGGCATGACGTTCTCTACACTGGGCATTGGTGTGTGGCATGATGTTCATTCATTGCCCAGCGGGGCTGTGGCAGCCGGGGCCTTCCAGGGCACTGACTCCGGCGGTGGTCTCTGGACCAGTGACAATACTTGTGCCGTCCTTGGCTCTGACTCCGGCAGTGGTCTCCTGACCAGTGACGATACTCGGGCCCTCCTGGGCTGTGACTCTGGCAGTGGTCTCCTGACCAGTGACGATACTTAGGCCCTCCTGGGCTGTGACTCCGGCAGTGTTCTCCTGACCAGTGACAATACTCGGGCCTTCCTGGGCTGTGACTCTGGCGGTGGTCTCTGGACCAGTGACGATACTCGGGCCCTCCTGGGCTGTGACTCCGGCGGTGGCGGAGGTCTCTGGACCAGTGACGATACTCAGGCCCTCCTGGGTTGTGACTCCGGCGGTGGTCTCTGGACCAGTGATGATACTCGGGCCCTCCTGGGCTGTGACTCCGGCGGTGGTCTCTGGACCAGTGACGATACTCAGGCCCTCCTGGCCTGTGACTCTGGCGGTGGTCTCTGGACCAGTGACAACGGTGCTGGCGGTTGTGTGTCGACCGCTGGAAATGATGGCGCACTTCTCTGCCGTGACACTCACAACAGGCTGGGCAGACTTCCTCAGGCCCTTCCCCACCTTTGGTGGAGTCACAGCTGACTCTCCAATCCCCTTGGAACCCATGTCAGT
The DNA here is from genome assembly GCF_031143425.1 of Pleurodeles waltl. Taxonomy (NCBI): domain Eukaryota; kingdom Metazoa; phylum Chordata; class Amphibia; order Caudata; family Salamandridae; genus Pleurodeles; species Pleurodeles waltl. The sequence continues at coordinate 759,826,979 of NC_090450.1, forward strand.
TGTTTTCCCACCAGGAGTCTTAACACAGTCCCGTCGTCCACTCTCCAATTTCAGAGCCTTTACAGGGGGTGGGCTGCCAGTGCCTTGGCTCCGGGTCCTACTGCCTGCCCTGGTGGCCTGTGCACTCCACAAACCTTGAACAGGCACCACTGGTATTGGATGCTTTTTGGCTGAGGCGCTACGACGGGACTGATGAATTGGAAGGGGGGTGGGAGCAAAAAGGTCAACTTTACAGAGGGACAGTTTCTGATGAACACTGGGATGGGTAGCTGGAGGGGGTCTGGGAGTGGAGGAAGAGGAGGTGGTTGTCAGAGCTGTCACTTTAGGTGTTTTGGGTGCTGGTGCAGGTACTGGAGGCTGTCGTGAGGTGGATGGATGTTGGAAGAGTGATTGCCGGCGTTTGTGTACTTTGGGAGGGGGCGTCACAGACACATTGGGAGAGGACACAGGGGACGTGTAAATGGCAGTGGAGGTGGTGAGTGCAGGTGAGCGGCGTGTGGTGCTGGGTTTCCTTGTGCGATTCATGGTGCCTGTAGATGTGGTGCATGCAGGTGTGTGTGTAGACGAGACTGGGAGGGAGGAGGGAGAAGAGGATGAGGGGGACACTGTGGAGGCAGTGGATGTTGTTGTGTCTCTACATGGGTGAGGCTTGCGTGAGTGCCTGTGGTGTGTGTGGTGCCTATGTTTGCTTGAGCTACTTGTGTGTGTTGACTTGTGTGCAAGCTGGTCTATAGGTTTGCTTGGGATGGGCTGGGGTACAGGAGATTGGGTCTGGGTGGAGGAAGTTGGAGGGGGGAGGCTAGAAACAGGGACAATGGCTGCCATCAGTGCTGAGGCCAGAGATTGCAGGGTTCGCTGAAGGACAGCCTGACCAGAATGAATGCCCTCCAGGAATGCATTCCCATGTTGCAACTCTCGTTCTACACCCAGGATGGCATTCACAATGGTAGACTGCCCAACAGTGAGTGACCTGAGGAGGTCAATGGCCTCCTCACTGAGGGCAGCAGGGGTGACTGGGGCAGGGCCTGAGGTGCCTGGGGTGAAGGTGATGCCCACCCTCCTGGGTGAGCAGGCACGGGGTGAACGCAGAGGGGCTGCTGGGAGGGCGGTGCTGGTAGGGGAGGTGGCGGCTGTACCTGTAGAGGTGGAGGGCACAGATGGTGCCGCCACCACAAGGGAGACCCCATCGGTGGACGAGTCTGTGTCGCTGCTTGGTGATCCGGTGGCCGACGTGAAGCTCCCCTCACCCTCCGTCCCACTGGTGCATTCAGAGTCCGTGGTGTGGCCCTCCATGGCCATGTGGGATGCAGCTCCCTCGTGCTCCGGTGCCACTGTACCTCCGTCTGTTGATGCTGATGTACAAATAGGACAGGGAGAGCAGAAAAAGGGGGGGAGACAGAAGAAAGAGAGTTTTAGTGCATGGATTACCGCTACCGTTGGCGGACAAGACAGACGCAGCAGCCCCCTGCATTACGCCGTGCTCCTGCCCTCTGCACATGCAATTTCTGGGATATGGCCTACATGGCAATGGTGGACATCTGCACACATGTATGCCACAGGGACAACTGTACCTCGACTTGCCACTCTACTGAGGTGGGGTAGAGTGCCACATGGCCTACATTACGGAGGGGCCTTGCCTACCTAACTCGTCCTGGCCTAGGGACACCCACAGCCCACCTCCCCCACCCAGACACCTCCACTGCACGCAAAGTCAGCAGAATGAGGTTGTACTCACCCCCTTGTGTCTGCTGTGATGCCCTCAAGCGCCCATCCAACTCCGGGTAGGCCACTGCCAGGATCCGGAACATCAGGGGGGTCATGGTGCGACGTGCACCCCTCCCACGTTCGGAGGCCATCCCCAGATGAGCCTACGGCATCTTCTTGCTGCAGCAGCGAATGTCCTCCCATCTCTTATGGCAGTGGGTGCCCCGTCTCTGGTGGGCCCCCAGGGTCCGGACCTCCTTGGCGATGGCACGCCAAATGTCCCTCTTCTGGTGGGCGCTGACCTACATGACATGCACAAGGGAAGAGGAACAGTCATTAACAACTGCACCGTCGTTGTGAGTGGCCCCCTCCCTACTCTGGCCATGTGGCCCATTCATTGCCATGCATTGTTGTTATATGAACTCTGCCCCCTTCCCTCTTCCAACCAGCCCTCTCCACCCAGGCCTAGCTCATACAACGTGCTCCCTGTGTACTAACCTGTTGGTCTGGAGGACCGTAGAGTAGCGTGTACTGGGGGAGGACCCCGTCTACCAGTTTCCCCAACTCCTGTGCAGTGAAGGCAGGGGCCCTTTCCCCAGACGCAGCAGCCATCGTCGCTTCCAGACCGAGGTCACAGCAGCACTTGCAGTGTAGCTCCTCTCCTGTTGAAGGTCAGGAGGTCAGGTATCTAGTGATTGAACAGATAGAAAATGACGGTGACGTCCGCGGCGGTGACGTCCGCGGCGGTGACGTCCGCGGCGGTGACGTCCGCGGCGGTGCGCATCATCACCGCCAGCGCACCTGCTCATTGGCTCCTGGGACCCATAGGCCTACCGCAACGGTGTGTTACGCCAGTGCAGTTACCCCACAATCCCATTGTCCCAGTTTAGAGGTCAGGCAGCCGCCATTTCAGGGACCCACATGGCATCATTTACTACTGCGTCACACATAGCTAGGCCTACACTCAACACACATACAGGAAGGGTTTTGTGAGTGGTGTAGTAACTGTGGGTACATACCTGGAGGAATAATGACTGGTTCTTCGCTGTTGTCCTTCGTAGGCACCATCAGCTTGGACATATGAGAAGATGGCGGAATCCCCTGGTGTACCGACCGCTGGTGGACCTGTTGACAATGGAAGAGAGACATGTCATCGTCACCTACCGGTTTGACCGTGCCACAATCCAGGAACTATGTACCCAGTTGGAGCCAGACCTATGTCACCAATCCGCTATCCGACTGGAATCCCCCCTGACGTGCAGGTGCTGTCAGTGCTCCATTTCCTTGCAAGTGGGTCTTTTCAGACAACAGTGGCCATGGCATCAGGGATGTCCCAGCCTATGTTTTCCAACGTGTTGTCCAGAGTGTTGTCTGCCCTGCTGAAACACGTAAGGAGATACATAATTTTCCCTGAGGTGGAGGATTTGCCTACAGTGAAAGGTGACTTCTATGCCCTTGGACATATCCCCAATGTCATAGGTGCCATTGATGGGACCCATGTAGCTCTGGTCCCCCCCCACAGGAGTGAACAGGTGTACAGGAACAGGAAGAGTTATCATTCAATGAATGTCCAGATGGTCTGTTTGGCAGACCAGTACATCTCGCAGGTAAATGCTATGTTCCCTGGCTCAGTGCATGACGTCTACATCCTGCGGAATAGCAGCATCCCTGATATGATGGGTCAACTCCAGAGGCACTGTGTATGGCTATTGGGGGACTCTGGTTACCCCAACCTTTCCTGGCTATTGACCCCAGTGAGGAATCCCAGGACCAGGGCAGAGGAACGGTACAATGAGGCCCATGGGCGGACTAGGAGGGTGATCAAATGTACCTTCGGCCTCCTGAAGGCCAGGTTCAGGTGCCTCCATATGACAGGTGGATACCTATTCTACTCACCGAAGAAGGTGTGCAACATCATCATCGCCTGCTCCATGCTCAATAATTTGGCTTTGCGACGCCAGGTGCCTTTTCTGCAGGAGGATGATCTAGATGACGGTGTTGTAGCAACTGTGGAGTCTGTGGAGCCTGTGGACAGTGATGAGGATGAAGCTGAGGAAGAAGACAACGACAACAGGGAGTCAGTCATACAGCAATATTTCCAGTGACACACAGGTGAGAACATTTTCATTTTTAGCATTACCTTAACTTTCACACGTCTACCTCTATCCTGTTTCTCGATTTAAATCACTATTTGGTAACTGAGTTGTACCCTTCCATTACGGTTTCACAAGTGTGGTTACCTACGTGTCAAATGCTTGCATCCTTCAAGGGCTTGTGATGTGTGACATAGGTATGTTAGCCTTACAATGGTAAACCCATTATGACACTGTCATTGATAATACATATTTAATAAATCACAGACTGACTCCAGATTGTTTTGTGTTTCAAGGGTGTTTATTGAAGTGCTCTGAAATGTGAGGGGTTTGTAAAATGAGGATGGGTGATGGTGGAGGAATGTCCATGGCAGAGTCCAGTCTATTAGTCTCACAGGTGCACTGCCCATCTGGTGCAGTTTAAGTATGGACAGGGTAACAAAGTGGGACAGTGGGAGGACAATCAGGGTGGTCTCATTTCCTAGCAGGGGTCTTGTCATCTTGCTCTGTCCTGTTCCTGGATCTCAGGGACTGCTTACGTGGTGGTTGTCCGTCTGCAGGGGGTGGGGTGCTGGTTTGTTGGTCCTGTGGCGGGGCGTCCTGTCCACTAGCGCCGGCGGAGGTGGTGGGCATTTCATCGTCCTGGCTAGTGTCATGGGCCCCTTGGAGTGCCACTGTGTCCCTCAAGGTCTGCTGTATGTTCTTCAGCACCCCTACGATGGTGCCCAGGGCGGAGCTGATGGTCCTGAGCTCCTCCCTGAACCCCAAATACAGTTTGTCCTGCAGGCGCAGGGTCTCCTGCAACTTGTCCATGACCGTCGCCATCGTCTCCTGGGAGTGGTGGTATGCTCCCATGATGGAGGATAGGGCCTCGTGGAGAGTGGGTTCCCTTGGCCTGTCCGCCCCCTGTCGCACAGCAGCCCTCCCAGTTCTTCTGTGTTCCTGTGCCTCCGTCCCCTGGACCGTGTGCCCACTACCACTGCCCCCAGGTCCCTGTTGTTGTTGGGGTGGCGGGTTAGCCTGGGTTCCCTGTAGTGGTGGACACACTGCTGATTGACCTGTCCTGGGTAGGGAGGTTTGGGCCCTCTGGGTGGGTGCTGTGCTGGTGTTACCAGAGGGTGGAAGGTCGGTGTTGGGCTGTGCCTGTGCAAGGGGAACCGACTGTCCTGAGGCCCATGATGGTCCGGGCTGGTAATCAGGATCCAGTAGGGCAGAGCTGCTCTTGTCACTGTGGGACTCTTCTGGGGGTGGAGTGGTGTTGTCTGGTCCCTCTGGTGTGGTGACGGTCCTTCGGGTTCCTGCAGGGGCATAAGAGCATGATTATTGCAGGTGTGTGTGTAATGGTGTGCAATGGGTGGGTGTTTGTGTACCCCAGTGCAAGCATTCCTGTGTGTGGGTTTGTGTGATGATGGTTGAGGGGGGTGTTCTGGGTATGTGCAGTGGGCATGCTTTAGTGAGGGGTGTCCATGCTTTGTTGTGTCATGCAGGGCTTGGTGTTGGGATGGGTGGTTTGTGTTATGGGTAGATTAGTGAGGATTTGGAGTGATAGGGGAGGGTGTGACGGTGGGGGTGTGTGATAGCATGCAGGTAGGGTGGGGATATGATAGTTAAGATTTGACTTACCAGTGTCCCATCTTCCACCGACTCCTTCGAGGCCCTCAGGATGCAAGATGGTCAAGACTTGCTCCTCCCATGTTGTTAGTTGTGGGGGAGGAGGTGGGGGTCCGCCGCCAGTCCGCTGTACCGCGATGTTGTGCCTGGAGATCGTTGAACGCACCTTCCCCCGTAGGTCCTTCCACCTCTTCCTGATGTCCTCCCTATTTCTTGGGTGCTGTCCCACTGCGTTGACCCTGTCCACTATTCTGCGCCATATCTCCATCTTCCTGGCTATTGATGTGTGCTGTACCTGTGAGGCAAATAGCTGTGGCTCTACCCGGACGATTTCCTCCACCATGACCCTGAGCTCCTCCTCGGAGAAGCAGGGGTGTCTTTGGCGTGACATGGGGTGGTGTAGGTGATGTGTGGGGTGGTGTTTTGTGCGTGGATGTTGTGTGGGTGATGGTGTTGTGTGCCTCCGGGGTTTGTGGGTGATGTGGGTGTGTGTTTTATATTGTGTTGGGTGTGTGGGAGTGGTGTTTGTATGTGTATCAGGTGTGTGTATTTGGAATTGGCCAATGTGGTGGTGTTTTGGAGATTTGTGTGTATTTTGAGCGCGGCGGTGTGTACCGCCAATGGAATACCACGGTTGAAAGACCGCCACGTGGATTCGTGGGTCGTAATAGCATGGGCGTGTTTCTGTTGGCATGGAGGTGGCGGATTTGTTTCCGCCAGTTTATCACTGACCTTTGGTGTGGCGGTGTTCTGTGGGTGTCTGAATTTTGGTGGATTCCAAGATGTGGGTCATAATAGCTGTGGCGGAATACCGCGGCGGCGGCGGTGTATTGGCGGTCTTCTGCACGGCGCTAAGCGCCTTTTACCGCCAATGTTGTAATGACCCCCTAAGCCAGGTAGGAAGTTGTTCTTGTATATAATAGTGGGGTGTCACTGGTCATCATCATGTGCCTAAGCCTTGGCTTAGAAAGTCCCTGTAGTTGACGAATGTCAAAAAGGAAAAATTTAAACAGACATAAATCAGTTATAGAAGTCTTAAAATATATGAATCACTTGGCCTGAAAAATGTGGCACATGCCAAGAATGGATTTCAACATTTTTGTGATAGGCTGGGACAGAACCTAAGAAAGAATAAAGGAGTGAAGCACTGGGAGGGAAAAGAAACATACCTTGTTTTTGGTTTGCAATGCATTAAAAAGACTTTGTAAATGCTGCATTAACTGAAGCAGATGCACACTGCAGAGCCGACACTGCTGTGCCAAATTAAACCATGCTGCAGTTAGGTCATGGGTGGCTAAATGCACTGGGCAGCGAGGTGATGAATGATGATGGGTGGGAGAATACATATCTGCCTTGCTTAATTAAAACAGAGTTACGAGAGTAGACAGAAAATTAAACTGCCCCCCTACTGTGAACCAAAGTGTTGATAAACACACAAGCGAAGTGGGTGAACAGGTCCCTCTCCATAAGAGGTTCAATGTTTTTTATGCAAGTAATTATCCATTCATCCGATTACTGTTCTATTTACCTTTTGATACCCAATTTAAGCTATGCATTGCCTCATCCAGTCTTTCACAATTCAAATCCACCCATTCATTTATCTATACACCCATTCATTCCTCTATCCATCCATTCACCTAGGCACCCTTTCACCCATCCTTTCACTCATTAATCCATTTGCTCATGCATCCATTCACGCATCCACCCATCATTTAACTCACCAAAGTATTCTTTTACCCATCCACCCTTCACCCAGCTGGGCTTTCTTTCACCTATATATCCTTTCATCCATCCTTTCACCCACCCATGCATCTCCTATCACCCACCTATGCATCCTTTCACCCACCCAAACATTATTTCACTCGTATACCATTTAACCCATCCTTTCTTTTAAACTTGCATCCCTCTTTCTCTTTTCCATGAACCCATAATTTTTAATGTGCATTATGAGCTTTTGTCTGCTGAGTTACAAATAAAAGAGGCCATTAAGAACTCAACACCCACTGTAGGTCCTAAAGTGGGGGGTTCAAGACCCCCTTGTAGTGAGTATACTAGTAATTGTCAATAAGCAAGCAATGTAACTTACTAACACCAGTCCCTAATACTGCTACCCCAACCGCAACTGGTGTTGCTAAATCAGATCGCCCACAGTAGTCCAATATTAGTATTGAGTTGAACTCTTTTTATTGTCCTTAAACTAAGCCCTATTCCAATTTTCCCAAACTACATTTGGAACTATTAATAGATTGCAAGAAATGGTCTTTGCTTCATAACCTTCTTTGATGGGCCCACTCAGTCACCTTTTCAATGCATAGATACATACTGCCCATCACTGGGAGATTGGACTCTATGAGCTACATAAAAAAGACACAGGCAAAGCAGATTCACTGATATTTCTACTACTACCACTGTCTTAGAGACAGGACAGAGGAGTCTGCATGGTTTCTTGAATAATCAGCCCAAGTGGGTATGATTAGGTAGATACGTGTACAATTAGGTGACACCGAGCATCTGGCTAGCTCAGAGTGGAACACATATTATTCATAACATAAACTTAACTTACCTCTGAGTGTGAGCAGCATGCTAATTGAAAAGTATATTAGCATTGTAGAACACAACAAATAAATATTCACTCACTGAGCCCCGATACCTTGACAGCCTGCAGGTCATGCAGGTCCTGCTTGTGGTCCAGTATGTCCACCCAGCAGTGTAATAACTGCTGTTGAGTGTGCCGGACCACAGTGTGCCGGTAGATATACTAGCACAGTGTCCCCCACAGAAGCCCCCACACTCCCAGGCCTGCTGCCTGCTGCCAGCATGGAGAGGACTCGGCACTGCACATGAAAAATAAGTGCAACCACCTCTACCTGTTTGTGGTTCTGCACCCCTTGGAGGCGCCAGTGACTGCAAGGCATGCGAATAGTAGCTACACTGGCGCAGCTGCTCCCTGTCTTGCCTGCTCTGCAATGGTGCTGGGTGGGAAAAAAATGTGAAAAGGAAGGAATTAATAGAGGAAGAAAGGAAGAAATAAGGAAGTAAAGGGAAAAACAAAAAAGTCACAATGAAATTGTAAAATACACAAAAACAAAGACATAGAATAATAAAATAAACGTAATAAGGGGTAGGTGAGTGGGATGGGGAGGTTTGTAAAGATTTAATTAGAATAGGAAAATCAGGCCCAGAACATGCACTGAACAGGAAAGCAGGTAGAACAAAATGGGAGTACCCAGACGGAGTGCATGTGCTGTTCATGCTGCTTTTGAAGTGCAGAAGTGTGCATCCCGCCACTGAAATGTAAAAAAGCAGCGTGAATGAGTGGACATTGACAGACAAGCATTACCGACCGCCTGCTGAGTTACGCAAAATCTCTCTGAGTTCTGCCCAGGCCACAAAGGTGTATTCACCTGAGAACGTAAGGCTCCAAAGAATACAATTTCTGATTTTTCTGAATTACCTTTTAGGTAACCCTGCTTCATCCACTTCAAAATGCAGGGCAGTTAAACAGTTCTGAGCATTTTCCACGAGCTTGTTCGCTATTTGTTGGCAAGAGAGCATCAACTGGGTATGACCAGTGTAGGATACTATATTAAAACCCCGGTTGTCCACTAACTTGCCCAGATGAGCAAGACAGATATTAAAAAGAGTGGGGCTAAGGCCAGAACACTGAGGCACCCGCAACACATGTTCTTAAAATCAGATAAAAAGTGAGTATTGTGAACAGCTTTCTCCCTGTGTGATAAAACAGATTTGAGCCACTTGTTTGCCATCTTTTTAATACCGACGTCCCTGGTGTGATACAGCAAAATCTCATTAGAGACTGCATCTAACATGGCTAAGAGATCCAGCAAAATTACTACTTGTCTACCTAAGTCTCTATTCTGATGAATTCTGCGACCTCTAAAAGTGCCACTTCTGTATTGAAACTCTTATGATAGCCAGTTTGGGAGGGATGCAGTGAATCAATAGTTCCGATGAAACATGAGATCTGGCTTTTGACTGACTGTTCAACAGTTTGCCCAGAGCCGGCATTACAAGGGAATTGGTCTATAAATGTTCAAACAGGAGGGATATGCATTATTAATAATAATTTTATTAACAGAGGAAGGATCATGGCTTTCTTCCACAATTTAGGGGAGAAGCCTAATTTTAATGATTGATTGTGAATCCTGTTAATATGCTCCACCATGGTATGTAATAGTTGGCTTAGTGTATGTGTCCGAAACGGTTCAGCCTGCCAACTAAAGTATCTTAAAAATATTCCATTGGGCAACATAGGTTGACTTGTGTCTTTGGTAGTAGGGTGATTCTGTTGGGAGGCTGTAGTGTTTTGCTACTGAGGTTACTGGGACATATGCAAAAGTAATGATTTATTCATAGGCAAATTTTGTGTTTCTGGAGTATTCAATAGGGCCTCATTACGAGTCTGGTGGTCCAAAACCCGGACCACCAAACCCTTTGGGAGGAGACCACTACAAGGCTGGCCATTACAAGGTTTCAACTGGGCTGACCGCTGGAAACCTCTGAAATTGGAGGTTTCTGCCAGTCAGCTCATTGGAAACCAGGTGCTCCTCACACCATTGCACAGAGGATGTCTCAGCACCCTCAGGCTGCATACTGTCTGCTCTAGTAGACAGTGTGCATTCTGAGGTTAATTGACTTACGAACCTCTGCACCGCCCACAACATGGTCCTGTGCAGGGGGCCCCCATGTGGCCCCCAGTTCAGGCTTTTCACCAGCCTTTCGATGGCAGGGACCCTGCCATCGAAAGGCTGGTGGAAAGTAAAGTCATGATCAGCATTGTGGTGCTGCTTCAAGAACCGCTATGGCTGAACATGACTACCCATTGGGATCTATGATCCTGGCATTGGCGGTGGTCCCTTGGCAGTCGGACTGCCAGGGTCATAATATGGTAGTCAGGACCACCTGGCATGCAGAAGTCCCCCCATAATGAGACCCTATGCGGATTTCCGAAGATGTCACCCTATACGGCTGTGGTGGATATACTTTTAAAACAATATTAATCATTGTTTCCTCCAAGTGATTAATTCATATTTTGGGAAGGGTAATTATTAGTTTTAGACTTTATTTTGGTTAGTAGTTCATGCAGTGTTGCACTTTGTTAGGTACAAGTGTGTAAACTAATGGTATGTCTATGATGCAGATATGTATGAATGGTTGACGTGTTGCTTTGAGTTGATTTTAGTAGTTTTTTTCTGTTGGATAAATAATAAATAATTATTCTCATGTCATTATTAGTGTTGCCCCCACAAAAGGATACATTTGGTGCTTTGTGTTACAATTAAATTTTCATGGATATTTGAATCTTGGAAGTTCTTTGGTGCAGCAGGGGTTTCAGTTGTTGATTTTCTGGTTCTAACTGTAAGTATTGTCATATCTGGAATAACTTGGAGTTGAGCTGTAGTGTAGTCAGGATCTTTTGGGACTATATTTTTAAAACATCTTCATAGAGGTTGTTGTGAAGTAGTGTTAGCTTATCTGAGGTCTGTTGATACAATCCAGATTTCAATTTCTGTAACTGTACATTGGAATAATATTCAATACATTTCCAATGTATGTTATCATTGCTTGCAATTTCTTGAATGAAAGCGTATCCCATGAAAGTCATCAGTAGTTTTCTTTTCCTTGTAGAGTTGTTTGATGAGGTTTTCTTTATTGATTCAAAGGTTATGTACTTGATGATTACTGTTGAAAAACATACATTTCTTAAGCTTTTGATTCTTGAAAATTAACTATGCATTATTTTAGGCTGTGTTTTATTTTGATGAATTATTAATTTATAGAGTAATGTGGGTTGTTGCACAGTAAGCTATTTTTGCTTACTTCCTTTAACCACTTCGCTGCCAGGCCTTATCCCCCTCCTGTGCCAGGCCTTTTTTTGCCTATTTGGGGCAGTTCGCGCTTAGGCCCTCATAACTTTTTGTCCACATAAGCTAACCAAGCCAAATTTGCGTCCTTTTTTTCCAACATCCTAGCGATTCTAAAGGTACCCAGACTTTGTGGGTTCCCCTGAAGGAGGCCAAGAAATTGGCCAAAATACAGTGAAAATTTCGTTTTTTTCAAAAAAATTGGAAAAAGGGGCTGCAGAAGAAGGCTTGTGGTTTTTCCCCTGAAAATGGCATCAACAAAGGGTTTGCGGTGCTAAACTCAGCAGCTTCCCAGCTTTCAGGAACAGGCAGACTTGAATCCGAAAACCCAATTTTTCAACACAATTTTGGCATTTTACTGGGGCATACCCCATTTGTGCAATTTTTTGTGCTTTCAGCCTCCTTCCAGTCAGTGACCGGAATGGTCATGAAACCAATGCTAGATCCCAGAAACCTAAACATTTCTGAAAAGTAGACAAAATTCTGAATTCAGCAAGGGGTCATTTGTGTAGATCCTACAAGGGTTTCCTACAGAAAATAACAGCTGAAAAAGAAAAATATTGAAATTGAGGTGAAAAAAACATCAATTTTTCTCTACTTTTTACTCTGTAACTTTTCCCTGCAATGTCAGATTATCGAAAGCAATATACCGTTACGTCTGCTGGACTCCTCTGGTTGCGGGGATATATAGGGTTTGTAGGTTCATCAAGAACCCGAGGAACCCAGAGCCAATAAATGAGCTGCACCCTGCAGTGCGTTTTCATTCTATACCGGGTATACAGTAATTCGTTTGCTGAAATATAAGGAGTAAAAAATAGCTATCAAGAAAACCTTTGCATTTCCAAAAAGGGCACAAGATAAGGTGTTGAGGAGCAGTGGTTATTTGCACATCTCTGAATTCCGGGGTGACCATAGCAGCACGTGAATTACATGGAATTTCTCAAATAGATGTCTTTTTTACACACACCCCTATATTTGGAAGGAATAAATATAGAGAAAGACAAGGGGCAATAACACTTGTTTTGCTATTCTATGTTCCCCCAAGTCTCCCGATAAAAATGATACCTCACTTGTTTGGGTAGGCCTAGCGCCCGCGACAGGATATGCCCCAAAACACAACGTGGACACATCACAGAAAACAGAGCTGTTTTTAGCAAAGTGACTACCTGTAGATTTTGGCCTCTAGCTCAGCCGGCACCTAGGGAAACCTACCAAACCTGTGCATTTCTGAAAACTAGAGACATAGGGGAATCCAAGGAGGGGTGACTTGTGTGGCTCGGACCAGGTTCTGTTACCCAGAATCCTTTGCAAACCTCAAAATTTGGCTAAAAAAACACATGTTCCTCACATTTCTGTGGCAGAAAGTTCTGGAATCTGAGAGGAGCGACAAATTTCCTTCCACCCAGCATTACCCCACGTCTCCCGATAAAAATGATACCTCACTTGTGTGGGTAGGCCTAGCGCCCGCGACAGGATATGCCCCAAAACACAACCTGGACACATCACAGAAAACAGAGCTGTTTTAGCATAGTGACTACCGGTAGATTTTGGCCTCTAGCTCAGCCGCCACCTAGGGAAACCTACCAAACCTGTGCATTTCTGAAAACTAGAGACCTAGGGGAATCCAAGGAGGGGTGACTTGTGTGGCTCGGACCAGGTTCGGTTACCCAGAATCCTTTGCAAACCTCAAAATATGGCTAAAAAAACACATGTTCCTCACATTTCTGTGGCAGAAAGTTCTGGAATCTGAGAGGAGACACAAATTTCCTTCCACCTAGCGTTCCCACACGTATCCCGATAAAAATGATACCTCACTTGTGTGGGTAGGCCTAGCGCCCGCGACAGGATATGCCCCAAAACACAACGTGGACATATCACAGAAAACAGAGCTGTTTTTAGCAAAGTGACTACCTGTAGATTTTGGCCTCTAGCTCAGCCGCCACCTAGGGAAACCTACCAAACCTGTGCATTTCTGAAAACTAGAGACCTAGGGGGATCCAAGGAGGGGTGACTTGCGGGGCTCGGACCAGGTTCTGTTACCCAGAATCCTTTGCAAACCTCAAAATTTGGCTAAAAAAACACATGTTCCTCACATTTCTGTGGCAGAAAGTTCTGGAATCTGAGATGAGCCACAAATTTCCTTCCACCCAGCGTTCCCCCACGTCTCCCGATAAAAATGATACCTCACTTGTGTGGGTAGGCCTAGCGCCCGCGACAGGATATGCCCCAAAACACAACGTGGACATATAACAGAAAACAGAGCTGTTTTTAGCAAAGTGACTACCTGTAGATTTTGGCCTCTAGCTCAGCCGCCACCTAGGGAAACCTACCAAACCTATGCATTTCTGACAACTAGAGACCTAGGGGAATCCAAGGAGGGGTGACTTGTGTGGCTCGGACGCGGTTCTGTTACCCAGAATCCTTTGCAAACCTCAAAATTTGGCTAAAAAAACACATGTTCCTCACATTTCTGTGGCAGAAAGTTCTGGACTCTGAGAGGAGCTACAAATTTCCTTCCACCCAGTGTTCCCCCACGTCTCCCGATAAAAATGATACCTCACTTGCGTGGGTAGGCCTAGCGCCGGCGACAGGAAACACCCCAAAGCGCAACGTGGACACATCCTAAATTTTGGAAAAAAACAGAGGTGTTTTTTGCGAAGTGCCTACCTGTAGATTTTGGCCTCTAGCTCAGCCGGCACCTAGGGAAACCTACCAAACCTGTGCATTTCTGAAAACTAGAGACCTAGGGGGATCCAAGGAGGGGTGACTTGCGGGGCTCGGACCAGGTTCTGTTACCCAGAATCCTTCGCAAACCTCAAAATTTGGCTAAAAAAACACATGTTCCTCACATTTCTGTGGCAGAAAGTTCTGGAATCTGAGAGGAGCCACAAATTTCCTTCCACCTAGCGTTCCCCCACGTATCCCGATAAAAATGATACCTCACTTGTGTGGGTAGGCCTAGCGCCCGCGACAGGATATGCCCCAAAACACAACGTGGACATATCACAGAAAACAGAGCTGTTTTTAGGAAAGTGACTACCTGTAGATTTTGGCCTCTAGCTCAGCCGCCACCTAGGGAAACCTACCAAACCTGTGCATTTCTGAAAACTAGAGACCTAGGGGGATCCAAGGAGGGGTGACTTGCGGGGCTCGGACCAGGTTCTGTTACCCAGAATCCTTTGCAAACCTCAAAATTTGGCTAAAAAAACACATGTTCCTCACATTTCTGTGGCAGAAAGTTCTGGAATCTGAGAGGAGCCACAAATTTCCTTCCACCCAGCGTTCCCCCACGTCTCCCGATAAAAATGATACCTCACTTGTGTGGGTAGGCCTAGCGCCCGCGACAGGATATGCCCCAAAACACAATGTGGACATATCACAGAAAACAGAGGTGTTTTTTGCGAAGTGCCTACCTGTAGATTTTGGCCTCTAGCTCAGCCGGCACCTAGGGAAACCTACCAAACCTGTGCATTTCTGAAAACTAGAGACCTAGGGGGATCCAAGGAGGGGTGACTTGCGGGGCTCGGACCAGGTTCTGTTACCCAGAATCCTTCGCAAACCTCAAAATTTGGCTAAAAAAACACATGTTCCTCACATTTCTGTGGCAGAAAGTTCTGGAATCTGAGAGGAGCCACAAATTTCCTTCCACCTAGCGTTCCCCCACGTATCCCGATAAAAATGATACCTCACTTGTGTGGGTAGGCCTAGCGCCCGCGACAGGATATGCCCCAAAACACAACGTGGACATATCACAGAAAACAGAGCTGTTTTTAGCAAAGTGACTACCTGTAGATTTTGGCCTCTAGCTCAGCCGCCACCTAGGGAAACCTACCAAACCTGTGCATTTCTGAAAACTAGAGACCTAGGGGGATCCAAGGAGGGGTGACTTGCGGGGCTCGGACCAGGTTCTGTTACCCAGAATCCTTTGCAAACCTCAAAATTTGGCTAAAAAAACACATGTCCCTCACATTTCTGTGGCAGAAAGTTCTGGAATCTGAGAGGAGCTACAAATTTCCTTCCACCCAGCGTTCCCCCAAGTCTCCCGATAAAAATGATACCTCACTTGCGTGGGTAGGCCTAGCGCCGGCGACAGGAAACACCCCAAAGCGCAACGTGGACACATCCTAAATTTTGGAAAAAAACAGAGGTGTTTTTTGCGAAGTGCCTACCTGTAGATTTTGGCCTCTAGCTCAGCCGGCACCTAGGGAAACCTACCAAACCTGTGCATTTCTGAAAACTAGAGACCTAGGGGAATCCAAGGAGAGGTGACTTGCGGGGCTTGGACCAGGTTCTGTTACCCAGAATCCTTTGCAAACCTCAAAATTTGGCTAAAATAACACATGTCCCTCACATTTCTGTGGCAGAAAGTTCTGGAATCTGAGAGGAGCTACAAATTTCCTTCCACCCAGCGTTCCCCCACGTCTCCCGATAAAAATGATACCTCACTTGTGTGGGTAGGCCTAGCGCCCGCGACAGGATATGCCCCAAAACACAACGTGGACATATCACAGAAAACAGAGCTGTTTTTAGCAAAGTGACTACCTGTAGATTTTGGCCTCTAGCTCAGCCGCCACCTAGGGAAACCTACCAAACCTGTGCATTTCTGAAAACTAGAGACCTAGGGAGATCCAAGGAGGGGTGACTTGCGGGGCTCGGACCAGGTTCTGTTACCCAGAATCCTTTGCAAACCTCAAAATTTGGCTAAAAAAACACATGTTCCTCACATTTCTGTGGCAGAAAGTTCTGGAATCTGAGAGGAGCCACAAATTTCCTTCCACCCAGTGTTCCCCCACGTCTCCCGATAAAAATTATACCTCACTTGTGTGGGTAGGCCTAGCTCCCGCGACAGGATATGCCCCAAAACACAACGTGGACATATCACAGAAAACAGAGCTGTTTTTAGCAAAGTGACTACCTGTAGATTTTGGCCTCTAGCTCAGCCGCCACCTAGGGAAACCTACCAAACCTGTGCATTTCTGAAAACTAGAGACCTAGGGGGATCCAAGGAGGGGTGACTTGCGGGGCTCGGACCAGGTTCTGTTACCCAGAATCCTTTGCAAACCTCAAAATTTGGCTAAAAAAACACATGTTCCTCACATTTCTGTGGCAGAAAGTTCTGGAATCTGAGAGGAGCTACAAATTTCCTTCCACCCAGTGTTCCCCCAAGTCTCCCGATAAAAATGATACCTCACTTGCGTGGGTAGGCCTAGCGCCGGCGACAGGAAACACCCCAAAGCGCAACGTGGACACATCCTAAATTTTGGAAAAAAACAGAGGTGTTTTTTGCGAAGTGCCTACCTGTAGATTTTGGCCTCTAGCTCAGCCGGCACCTAGGGAAACCTACCAAACCTGTGCATTTCTGAAAACTAGAGACCTAGGGGAATCCAAGGAGAGGTGACTTGCGGGGCTCGGACCAGGTTCTGTTACCCAGAATCCTTTGCAAACCTCAAAATTTGGCTAAAATAACACATGTTCCTCACATTTCTGTGGCAGAAAGTTCTGGAATCTGAGAGGAGCTACAAATTTCCTTCCACCCAGCGTTCCCCCACGTCTCCCGATAAAAATGATACCTCACTTGTGTGGGTAGGCCTAGCGCCCGCGACAGGATATGCCCCAAAACACAACGTGGACATATCACAGAAAACAGAGCTGTTTTTAGCAAAGTGATTACCTGTAGATTTTGGCCTCTAGCTCAGCCGCCACCTAGGGAAACCTACCAAACCTGTGCATTTCTGAAAACTAGAGACCTAGGGAGATCCAAAGAGGGGTGACTTGCGGGGCTCGGACCAGGTTCTGTTACCCAGAATCCTTTGCAAACCTCAAAATTTGGCTAAAAAAACACATGTTCCTCACATTTCTGTGGCAGAAAGTTCTGGAATCTGAGAGGAGCCACAAATATTCTTCCACCCAGCGTTCCCCCACGTCTCCCGATAAAAATGATACCTCACTTGTGTGGGTAGGCCTAGCGCCCGCGACAGGATATGCCCCAAAACACAACGTGGACATATCACAGAAAACAGAGCTGTTTTTAGCAAAGTGACTACCTGTAGATTTTGGCCTCTAGCTCAGCCGCCACCTAGGGAAACCTACCAAACCTGTCCATTTCTGAAAACTAGAGACCTAGGGGGATCCAAGGAGGGGTGACTTGCGGTGCTCGGACCAGGTTCTGTTACCCAGAATCCTTTGCAAACCTCAAAATTTGGCTAAAACAACACATGTTCCTCACATTTCTGTGGCAGAAAGTTCTGGAATCTGAGAGGAGCTACAAATTTCCTTCCACCCAGCGTTCCCCCACGTCTCCCGATAAAAATGATACCTCACTTGTGTGGGTAGGCCTAGCGCCCGCGACAGGATATGCCCCAAAACACAACGTGGACATATCACAGAAAACAGAGCTGTTTTTAGCAAAGTGACTACCTGTAGATTTTGGCCTCTAGCTCAGCCGCCACCTAGGGAAACCTACCAAACCTGTGCATTTCTGAAAACTAGAGACCTAGGGGGATCCAAGGAGGGGTGACTTGCGGGGCTCGGACCAGGTTCTGTTACCCAGAATCCTTTGCAAACCTCAAAATTTGGCTAAAAAAACACATGTTCCTCACATTTCTGTGGCAGAAAGTTCTGGAATCTGAGAGGAGCCACAAATTTCCTTCCACCCAGCGTTCCCCCATGTCTCCCGATAAAAATGATACCTCACTTGTGTGGGTAGGCCTAGCGCCCGCGACAGGATATGCCCCAAAACACAATGTGGACATATCACAGAAAACAGAGCTGTTTTTAGCAAAGTGACTACCTGTAGATTTTGGCCTCTAGCTCAGCCGCCACCTAGGGAAACCTACCAAACCTGTGCATTTCTGAAAACTAGAGACCTAGGGGGATCCAAGGAGGGGTGACTTGCGGGGCTCGGACCAGGTTCTGTTACCCAGAATCCTTTGCAAACCTCAAAATTTGGCTAAAAAAACACATGTTCCTCACATTTCTGTGGCAGAAAGTCCTGGAATCTGAGAGGAGCCACAAATTTCCTTCCACCCAGCGTTCCCCCACGTCTCCCGATAAAAATGATACCTCACTTGTGTGGGTAGGCCTAGCGCCCGCGACAGGATATGCCCCAAAACACAACGTGGACATATCACAGAAAACAGAGCTGTTTTTAGCAAAGTGACTACCTGTAGATTTTGGCCTCTAGCTCAGCCGCCACCTAGGGAAACCTACCAAACCTGTGCATTTCTGAAAACTAGAGACCTAGGGGGATCCAAGGAGGGGTGACTTGCGGGGCTCGGACCAGGTTCTGTTACCCAGAATCCTTTGCAAACCTCAAAATTTGGCTAAAAAAACACATGTCCCTCACATTTCTGTGGCAGAAAGTTCTGGAATCTGAGAGGAGCTACAAATTTCCTTCCACCCAGCGTTCCCCCAAGTCTCCCGATAAAAATGATACCTCACTTGCGTGGGTAGGCCTAGCGCCGGCGACAGGAAACACCCCAAAGCGCAACGTGGACACATCCTAAATTTTGGAAAAAAACAGAGGTGTTTTTTGCGAAGTGCCTACCTGTAGATTTTGGCCTCTAGCTCAGCCGGCACCTAGGGAAACCTACCAAACCTGTGCATTTCTGAAAACTAGAGACCTAGGGGAATCCAAGGAGGGGTGACTTGCGGGGCTCGGACCAGGTTCTGTTACCCAGAATCCTTTGCAAACCTCAAAATTTGGCTAAAATAACACATGTTCCTCACATTTCTGTGGCAGAAAGTTCTGGAATCTGAGAGGAGCTACAAATTTCCTTCCACCCAGCGTTCCCCCACGTCTCCCGATAAAAATGATACCTCACTTGTGTGGGTAGGCCTAGCGCCCGCGACAGGATATGCCCCAAAACACAACGTGGACATATCACAGAAAACAGAGCTGTTTTTAGCAAAGTGACTACCTGTAGATTTTGGCCTCTAGCTCAGCCGCCACCTAGGGAAACCTACCAAACCTGTGCATTTCTGAAAACTAGAGACCTAGGGAGATCCAAGGAGGGGTGACTTGCGGGGCTCGGACCAGGTTCTGTTACCCAGAATCCTTTGCAAACCTCAAAATTTGGCTAAAAAAACACATGTTCCTCACATTTCTGTGGCAGAAAGTTCTGGAATCTGAGAGGAGCCACAAATTTCCTTCCACCCAGTGTTCCCCCACGTCTCCCGATAAAAATTATACCTCACTTGTGTGGGTAGGCCTAGCTCCCGCGACAGGATATGCCCCAAAACACAACGTGGACATATCACAGAAAACAGAGCTGTTTTTAGCAAAGTGACTACCTGTAGATTTTGGCCTCTAGCTCAGCCGCCACCTAGGGAAACCTACCAAACCTGTGCATTTCTGAAAACTAGAGACCTAGGGGAATCCAAGGAGGGGTGACTTGCGGGGCTCGGACCAGGTTCTGTTACCCGGAATCCTTTGCAAACCTCAAAATTTGGCTAAAAAAACACATGTTCCTCACATTTCTGTGGCAGAAAGTTCTGGAATCTGAGAGGAGCTACAAATTTCCTTCCACCCAGCGTTCCCCCAAGTCTCCCGATAAAAATGATACCTCACTTGCGTGGGTAGGCCTAGCGCCTGCGACAGGAAACACCCCAAAGCGCAACGTGGACACATCCACAATTTTGGGAGAAAACAGAGCCTACCTGCGGATTTTGGCCTGTAGCTCACCCGGCGCCTAGGGAAACCTACCAAACCAGTGCATTTCTGAAAACTAGAGACGTAGGGGAATCCAAGGAGGGGTGACTTGCGGGGCTCGGACCAGGTTCTGTTACCCAGAATCCTTTGCAAACCTCAAAATTTTGCTAAAAAAACACATGTTCCTCACATTTCTGTGGCAGAAAGTTCTGGAATCTGATAGGAGCCACAAATTTCCTTCCACCCAGCGTTCCCCCAAGTCTCCCGATAAAAATGATACCTCACTTGTGTGGGTGGCCCAGGTGCCTGCAACATAATAAGGCCCAAAACCTGAAGGGATAGAAGGGATAGCACAGCAAGTTTATAAGGGCATATTCTTTTATACATCTTTAGACGGACTCTGCTTTGGGGACCCACATAAGTGAGGTGTCATTTTACTTGGGAGACTGAGGGGAAAACTGGGGAGTAGGAATTTTGTGCTGGAGCGGTGATCCTACTAAGAAAAATCAGGAAAATATGCTTTTTCATGCAAATTGTGAGGTTTACAGAGGAGTCTGGGTAAGAAAATGTTGGGGGAGCCACACAAGCCACACCTCCCTAGACTCCTTGGGGTGCCTAGTTTTAAAAAGTTTCTGGGTTTTGTAGGTTTCCCTACATGACGGCCGCACCCAGGACCAAAAACATAGGTGGGCCCTCCCCCCCAAACACAGGTATTTTTGGAATATATCACTTTGATGTGTGCACATACGTCCGTGATGTGCCAAACACTAAAATTGTGAAAAGAAACACACTTAGGTTATGTGAAGAAGACCCCTCACCCACCAACCAAGTTGGTGGCATGCTTCATCATCGGGGTCCCACCTGAGGCACCTAGCGTGTCTCAAGTGTGCTGCGACGCCTGATTACAGCGGAGCAGGTTTTGTCATTTGTACCACACATACTGGTTGGATTTGGCGCGAGGGTGAGTGATGGTTCAGTAGATCAAATTTTATTAACAAGAGATTTCACAAAAGTGAAATGCACTGGTAATAACTGAAAGGCCAAAAAACTGAACCAATGACTCACAGCTCGTGAACTGTAAAGCCACGACAAGGCACCAACCGCTTTACAGTCCATTCACACACCTTTCATACATGACATGCACTAGACCATTCACGCCGCCAGCCACGGGCCCAGCACATTACAAGACTCGCATCCACAGACAGCGCCAGTCAAGGGCCCATCACTTTCATACGCCCACATGCCTGATACAGCAATCACACCAGCTGATGAGTGTGTGGACTGGCGTTTGGCCGGCACTGCCAGCCAAGCGCCACCCCACCCACACCACCAGCCAAGTGCCACCCCACACACACCGCCAGCCCAGCGCCACCCCACACACACCGCCAGCCAAGCGCCACCCCACACACACCGCCAGCCAAGCGCCACCCCACACACACCGCCAGCCAAGCGCCACCACACCCACGCCGCCAGCCAAGCGCCACTCTACACATGCCATCCCCTTTTTTTTGTTTTTAAACAACAAAGAAACCACTAATCATAAATTAGTACAAAACTACAAACACAAAAGCTCTAACTGAATACATGACTAATGCCAACCGTGAAACCGAACATATAAAAATATAAAACACCAGTTTACGCTCACGGAATTTCCCAATAATTCTTCTGTGTGTGGTAGCTCCTGAAACAGCCACCCACACACAGCCCAGGCTTTGAAGGACAATCAGGGCAGTACATCCTAGTCTCCTTCCTGATACCTCTTCGAGCACAGACTCTACATCTCTTAGCAGGAAAGTTTTTTTTGCCCGTGGGAGGAATGTGCTCAGCAAAGTGACGATCTTTCAATCTAGCCACATCCTCCACCACTGCTTCTCTAGGAACTCTTGCCTGTTCCAGCACAACAAGGCTAGCTATGATAGACTCCTGAAATTTCACAAATGTCATCCTTGACTCTGGAGAACTATCCTTAAACACAACAAAAGCATTAAAAGTTGCCAAGTGGAACAAGTGAAGCGCTAATTTCTTATACCACACATAAGACTTACGAGCAGCAGTGTAAGGTTCTAACCTCTGATCTACTCTATCAACACCACCCATGTGCTTATTATAGTCTAAGATGCACACAGGTTTGCGCACTTCGGCAACCTGACCCCAAACAGCCACAGGTGAAGTACTCTCATCATGGATGGTGCTTAGCATGTATACATCCCTCTTGTCTACAAATTTCAGAGCTAGCAGCTCATCATTCCGCAAGGCACTGCACTGTCCCTTCTCAAGTTTTTTACAGACAAGCTCTTTTGGATAGCCTTTCCGATTAGAGCGGATTGTGCCACAAGCAACAGTGTCCACTCTGAACAACTCCTTGAACAACCGAACTCCAGTGTAGAAGTTATCTACATATAAATGGTGACCTTTGTTAAACAGTCGTCTACCAAGTTCCCACACAATTTTCTCACTAACTCCAAAAGTGGGAGGACAACCAGGGGGGTCAATATTGGAATCCCTACCAGTGTAGACCCGGAAATTATAAACATATCCTGTACTACTTTCTGACAGCATATACAATTTAATTCCATACCGTGCCCTCTTGCTAGGAATGTACTGCCTAAAAACCAAACGACCCTTGAACAGGACCAAAGACTCATCTACAGATATTTCTTTCCCTGGAACATAGATCTCTGAAAACCGATCTACCAAATGATCAAGGACAGGTCTAATCTTAAAAAGACGGTCAGAATCAGGATGATCTCGTGGCAAGGCTAAAGCATTATCTACAAAATGCAACATCCGAAGAAGAAGCTCATACCGGTTACGACTCATGATGGCAGGAAATATAGCAGTTGCCATCAAGGGACTAGTAGACCAATATGAAGACAGCGACGGCTTCCTTATCAGCCCCATCAAAAAAGTTAAACCCAAGAACTTTTTCAACTCTTCCAGATTTGTGGGAATCCACCGGCTAGCTCTAGAGTGTGGCCTAAGTCTGGCAGCGTTGTCCCTCAAAAACTGCTCTGCATACAAATTAGTCTGCTCAACAATCTCTTCCAAAAATATATCGTCCATAAACAACTCAAAAAAGTTGACGGGCAAAAAGTTTTGCGTATTAACTCGACACCCTGGAAAAACAGTAAACGCAGGCAACTGTGGCTGCTCCATGTTTGGTGCAACCCATGCGTCAGGTCTTCCAATGGGAAGCCTTTCAGCCGCTGGCTCCTGCACCATTGGCACATCACTGTCCTCCTCTAAAACAGGCCCTTCATCAGCACTGAGAGTGGCTTCATCATCAGATGATTCATCTCTGACAGAAAATTCACTTCCAGAATCCTGCACTTCCTCCTCTGCCTCAGATGCAGAGTCAGTCTCATATTCATGGTCAGAAGATGACTCAAAAAGCACACTAACAACCTGCTGAGCGGTCATCCTACGGCTGGCCATGATCCTTCCTACTAAAATTAACTGGACAAATACACCACCAACAACCAGCACTGTGTAAGATAAGTAACAAAGTATAGGTTTATCACTAAGAATTATAAACTCAAAAACTATACTGCTCACTTGCCTGAAAAAGCTTGACTCACCAGCAACTACTCTGCACAGCCACAGTAATCACCAACGATATCCCACTAAAAAGAGAAAAAAAAAAGCAAATTAGACATAAGACAACACAATAATCATTGTGCATAACTCTAAGGACAATTTCACACACAATCCTGCATTCAGTACACCACCTACAAACATGTCATTCATGCATTGCAACAATACTCACTTGGAGTAAATTTATTTACTTACCTAAAACATGCAACTACGCAAACCGCAGGACAACTACTGCCAAAACTGCAACAAGCCACAGCAAAGTCAGCAAAAGCTTTGAACTAAAACAAAAAGGAGAAAAACTGTTATTATCATAAAAGTAAATACTTCGCCAGTTGACAAACACTCCGCCACTAACCATTTTTTCATTTTCCCGTGTCTAGTCTTCTCTGCTTGGGGGAAGATGGGCCTAAAAAAAAATAGGCCAATCTACCCCCAAGGGGAGGGGGCAGAAATCGCCCAGATTACATTGCACCCTTTGGGGGGGGCGACCCTTGCCCAAGGTGCCACACCCCCACACAAAGCACACACACACATACATAGTATCCCTGGCGCTATGGGGATTCTGCCCCCCTTGGGGACAGAAAGGCCTAAAAAATAGGCATATCTGCCCCCTAGGGGGGCAGAACTGCCCAAAAATACATGTGGGCCCCTGGGGGCGATCCTTGCCCAAGGGGCCACCCCCCAACACAAAAAATAAAAATCAACAATAAAATCCCTGGTGTCTAGTGGCTTTCTGCCCCCCTTGGGGGCAGATCGGCCTAAAAATAGGGCCAATCTGCCCCCAAGGGGGGCAGAAACGACAATAAATACATTGCGCCCCTGGGGGGAGCGACCCTTGCCCAAGGGGCCACCCCCCAACACAAAGCACACATACATACATACTATTTCTGGCGCTATTGGGATTCTGCCCCCCTTGGGGGCAGAAAGGCCTAAAAAAAATAGGCCTCTCTGCCCCCAACGGGGGCAGAACTGCCCAAAAATACATGAGGGGCCCTGGGGGCGACCCTTGCCCAAGGGGCCGCCCCCCAACACAAAAAATACACATCAACAATAAAATCCCTGGTGTCTAGTGGCTTTCTGCCCCCCTTGGGGGCAGATCGGCCTAAAAATAGGGCCAATCTGCCCCCAGGGGGGGCAGAAACGACGTAAAATACATTTGCCCCCAAAGGGGAGCGACCCTTGCCCAAGGGGCCGCCCCCCAACACAAAAAATACAAATCAACAATAAAATCCCTGGTGTCTAGTGGCTTTCTGCCCCCCTTGGGGGCAGATCGGCCTAAAAATAGGGCCAATCTGCCCCCAGGGGGGGCAGAAACGACATAAAATACATGTGCCCCCAAAGGGGAGCGACCCTTGCCCAAGGGGCCGCCCCCCAACACAAAAAATACACAGCAACAATAAAATCCCTGGTGTCTAGTGGCTTTCTGCCCCCCTTGGGGGCAGATCGGCCTAAAAATAGGGCCAATCTGCCCCCAGGGGGGGCAGAAACGACGTAAAATGCATGTGCCCCCAAAGGGGAGCGACCCTTGCCCAAGGGGTCGCTCCCCTACACTAATATTCACACACACACACACACATACAGAAATCCCTGGTGTCTAGTGGGCATTCCTGATGCCCGATCGCATCGCGATCGGGCAGCAGGAATGCTCAAAGAGACATCGAGGGAAAGGAAAACCCTTTCCTTTCCCTCGATGCCTCTCTGAGAGCACCCCCACCCCGCAGGAAGGTGAAATACTCACCTTCTCCCTTGACGCGCTGGAAGCAAATGGCTTCCAGCGCGTCATTCCCCCTTTCCATGAAATCAGCGCGCGCTGACGTCATGGGGGGGGGGGCGGGGGGGTGGGCGTGAAAGGGGAAGGGATTCCCCTTTCAGCCCTGGCCTGGGGGTGTTGGGGGGCGGCCCTCGGGGGAAGCGGTAGCGCTTCCCCCGACTGCCAGTCCCTGGACGTAATGGTTACGTCCATGGCGCCACACGGGCGCTGCCATGGACGTAACCATTACGTCCGTGGCGGGGAAGGGGTTAAATGTTTGTACGTTTACTGTTTTGAAAATATGATATTTTTATGTTCTTCTTGTTGTTATTTATACTTTTACTCAATTGCTATTTAATTTATTAACAAAATGTAAATGGAAAGTTGTATAATTTTTTTTTTCATTTTCATTGTGGGTTTAGCAGCTGGTGTTATTAATAATTTAATTCATGTTACTTACTTTAAAAAAAAAATGTTTTTGGGGGATTGACTTTTCATTTCTTCTATGCAGAATTCAGAAGAACATTACTTTCTTCAAGGCTTGGCTATTTTGCTATAAATTATTGCAAGTTTTTGTGTCCTTTTTGAAGTAGCTATTTAATTCATTGTGTGTTAATATTGGTTAGTTTGTTTTAAGTTTCGTTTCACTGGCTGTTTTGTTTGGTTCTTATTCGGTGAGCACTAGTTAGAGTTTATGTGTTAATGTTATACATATTTTTAAAGTTATATTTAAACAAAGTTTATTTATGTATAGTTTACACTATTTTAATATTCCCTTTTTTATAATATTCAGAAATATTATATTTAGGCCCTCGTTACAACCCTGGCGGTAAATCCCGCTTACCGCCGTGCTGAAGACCACCAACATACCGTTGCGTCGGCGGAAATCTGCTACAGGTATTACCACCCACAGCTCGTAATATGCCACAATACAGACACCCACACAAGTCCGCCACACCAAAGGTCAGTGATAAACTGGCGATACCAAAACCTACACCGTCATGCCAACAAGAATACGCCCACACTATCACAACCCACGAATCAACGCGACAGTCTTTCAAACGCGGTAATCCATTGGCGGCACGCACCGCCGCGCTCAAAATACACATACACTTACAAAACACAACTACATTGGACAATTCAAAATACACACACCTGATACACATACACACACCACACCCACACACCCAATCCAATATAAAACACACACCCACATTACCCACAAATCCTTACAATGAAAAATTACGAAGAAGGCCAGAGAGAGAGATTAGATAACACAACACCAGCATCCACAGACACACAAGACCATCACTTATACAACATCCACGCACCTCAAACAACACACACCAACACATCCCCCCACACAAACAGACAGCACCTCACACATCACCCACACTACATCATGGCACCTCAAAGACACCCCAGGTTTTCTGAGGAGGAGCTCAGGGTCATGGTGGAGGAAATCATCTGGATAGAGCCACATCTATTCAGATCACAGGTGCAGCAGACATCCATTGCAAGGAAGATGGAGCTATGGCGGAGAATTGTCGACAGGTTCAACGCAGTGGGACAGCATCCAAGAACAAAGGATGACATCAGGAAGAGGTGGACGGACCTATGGGGGAAGGTACGTTCTGTGGTATCCAGACACAAGATCGCTGAACAGAGGACTGGCGGTGGACCCCCACCTCCTCCCCCACAACTAACAACATGGGAGGAGCAAGTTTTGACAATAATGCATCCTGAGGACCTCGCAGGAGTATCAGGAGGACTGGACTCTGGTATGTCATATCTTAACTACTTCATCCCCCACCCCAACTGTGCATGCCATCACATACTCCCACTCTTACCCTCACCCCATCACACCATCATCTCCATACGTCCCACTATCACAACCCGACAACCCACACATCTCAATAACAAGGCCCTGCATGCAACACCTATGCATGGACCACCTTCACCAAAGCATGTCCAGTACAGATACCGACACACACCCCAAACCAACTATCACAAAAGGGCTAACACAATGACGAAAGCACAGGAGTAGAGGGTACCTTACCCAATGCACAAGATGGCACACACAGATACTAAAACTATGCATTTATAACCCAACAGGACCCCTACCCAACGTCACCGGACAGGAGGTGCCAGACATATCCAGTCCTCCCACAGAAGAGGCCCACAGTGATGACAGAAGCTCTGCACGCCTGGATCAAGATGACCAGCACAGCCCATCAAGGACCTCGGGACAGTCGGTTCCCCTGACACAGTCCCAAACCACCACTGAGCCTCCCCCTCAGAAAACACCACCACATCACCCACCCAGCGGGCCCATCCCTCTACCCCCAGGACACGTCAATCAGCAGTGTGTCCACCACTACAGGGACCCCAGGCAAACTCACCAACCCAAGAAAATCAGGGACCTGGGGTCAGTGGCAATGGGCACATGGTTCAGGGGACAAAGGCACAGGATAACAGGGAAGCTGGGAGGACTGCTGTGGGACTGGGGGAGGACAGGCCCAGGGAACTGAAACTCCACAAGGCACGCTCCAGCATCATGGGAGCATACCAACCATTCCCAGGAGATCATGGGCACGGTACTGGCCAAGTTTCAGGAGACCCAGCAGCTGCAGGAGGAACTGTACCTGGGGATCAGTGAGGACTTGAAGTCCATTAACACCACCCTGGTCACCATTGCAGGGGTGCTGGAAGACCTTGTCAACACCATGAAGGACACAGTGGCACACAAACGGGCCCCTGACACTAGCCTGGATGATGAACAGCCCTCCACCTCCGCTGGCACTAGGGGACAGGAGGCACTGCCACAGGAACAACAGGCCACCAGCATCCCACCCCCTGCAGAAGAAGAACCACCCCGCAAACGGTCCCTGAGATCCAGGTAGAAGACAGAGAACATTGCCAAGACCCCCGCCAGGAAATAAGACTCTCCTGAATGTCACCCTTCTGTCCCACTTTGTCACTCTGTCCACCTTAAACTGCCATAGCTCTACTTCCTATGCCCCATTGGACAATGTACCGGTGAGACCAAGAGACTGGACTCTGCCATGGACATTCCTCCACCATCACCCCAGCCCATTTCACACCCGCTCCACTTATTTGCACAGAAATAAACACCCTTGAATCACAAATCAATCTGGAGTCAGTCTGTGCTTTCACAAATGTGTAATTGCAAAATCTCTGGATTATAGCAATGTCAATGTACTTGTTCACATACTAATGTTACAAAGCCAGATCTTTGAAATGGAAAGCCAAAGTGACAAGTCAGGGTCCATACACGGATTGAAAAAGGTAGACTTTTGCTAGGTCCTACAATAGTATGAGATGTGGGAAGCAGTTCCATCTTCTTACCTGTGTCTCACTGGAAGTATTGCATGATGATGTTGTTTCGGTTGTCTACATCTTCTTCTTTTGCCTCTTCTTCTTCACTGTCCACAGGCTCCACAGCTGCCACAAGACTACCATCAGGCCCATCCTCCTACAGAAAAGGCACCTGGCATCGCGAATCCAGGTTGTGCAACATACAGCAGGCCAGGATGATCTGGCGGTGAGCAGTAGAGGGATCCACCTGTCAGATGGAGGCACCGGAATCTGGCCTTCAGGAGGCCGAAGGTGCGCGCTATTATCCTCCTAGTTCGCCCATGTGCCTCATTGTAGCATTCCTCTGCCCTTGTCCTGGGATTCCTCACTGGGGTCAGTAGCCATGACAGGTTGGGGTAATCAGAGTCACCTGCAAATATCGAGGGACAACTGTTAGACATACTCCAAACATTAGGGAATCACCCATACCCAGACACCAAATGAAACTGTGTGGGGGCTTTAGGCTCACCTATTAGCCACACACAGTGCCTCTGGAGTTGGCCCATCACATAAGGGATGCTGCTATTCCTCAAAATGTAAGCGTCATGCACTGTGCCAGGATACTTGGCATTCAGATGAGAGATGTACTTGTCTGCCAAACACACCATCTGCACATTCATTGAATGGTAGCTTTTCTGGTTTCTGTACACCTGTTCATTCCTGCAGGGGGGGACAAATGCCACATGTGTACCATCAATGGTACCAATTATGTTGGAGATATGTCCCAGCGCATAGAAATCACCTTTCACTGTAGTCAAATCCTCCACTTGAGGGAAAACAATGTAGCTGCGCATGTGTTTCAGCAGGGCAGACAACACTCTGGACAACACGTTAGAGAAAATTGGCTGGGACATCCCTGAAGCCAGGACCACTGTTGTTTGAAAAGACCCACTGGCCAGGAAATGAAGTACAGACAGGACCAGCCCTAGAAGGGGTATTCCTGTGAGATGGCGGACAGCTGAAATCAGGTCTGGCTCCAACTGGGCACACAGTTCCTGGATTGTTGCACGATCAAGTCTGTAAGTGATAATGAGATGTCTCTCTTCCATTGTCGACAGGTCCACCAGGGGTCTGTACACCGGAGGATGCCGCCATCTCATCACCTGCCCCAGCGGGGGTGCCCTATGGAGGAGAACGGTGAGCAGAGGGTCATATAACACTTAGGTATCACAATTATGTTTAGCAAAAATGTTACAATTTCTCCATGTGCCTTTGTCTGTCCGTATTCCTGGCCTAAATAGGTGTGATGCAGTTATTTGGCCTGCCATGTGGCCCCCTGAAATGGTAGCTGCCTGACCTGTAGGGTGGGACAAGGGGAAATGAGGTAACTGCGCTAGCGTTGTACACCGTCGCGGTAAGCGGTCGAAGACTGCAGCACAATTCATCATTGGTTAAAAGTGGGCCCTATGGGTTCCAGGAGCCAATGACGATGTACGCCAGCGGTGACGGTACGCACTGCCGGGACGTGGCCGCAATTTTCTAACTATTCACTCACTTGATACCTGACCTTCAACAGGAGAGGACCTACAGTGCAAGTGCTGCTGTGACCCTTGTCTGGAAGCGACGATGGCTACAGTGTCTGGGGAAAGGGCCCCTGCCTTCACTTCGGAGGAGTTGGAGAAACTAGTGGATGGGGTCCTCCCCCAGTACACACAGCTATACGGTCCTCCAGACAAACAGGTGAGTACACTGTGAGCATGGTGGATGGTACATGGTTGTATGGAGTGTCCTCAATGGAAGAGGGGGGAGGGGGACAGGCCAGCATGTGACAATAGGGTGTGTGTATGTATGTCTGGGCCAGGGTGGAAGGTTTTTAGGCAATGCGTGAGAAGAACTGTACAGGATAGTAACATCCATTATTACCTCACTTTTGCTCTAGGTCAGTGCCCACCAGAAGAAGGGGATTTGGAATGCCATCGCCAAGGAAGTGCGGACCCTGGGAGTATCCAATAGACGGAGCACCCACTGCCGGAAAAGATGGGAGGACCTGTGCTGCTGGAGCAAGAAGATGGAGGAGGCCCAGCTGGGGATGGCCTCCCAACGTGGAAGGGGTGCCGGTCGCACCATGACTCCTCTGATGTACCGGATACTGGCGGGGACATATCCGGAGTTGGATGGGCGCTTGAATGCATCACATCAGCCACAA
This sequence comes from Pleurodeles waltl, assembly GCF_031143425.1. Taxonomy (NCBI): domain Eukaryota; kingdom Metazoa; phylum Chordata; class Amphibia; order Caudata; family Salamandridae; genus Pleurodeles; species Pleurodeles waltl. The sequence continues at coordinate 759,857,790 of NC_090450.1, forward strand.
GGGGGTGAGTACAATCTCATTCAGCTGACTCTGCGCGCTTGACGAGGTGTCTGGGTGGGGTGGTGGCCTGTGGATTACCCTTGGCAAGGGCATACATGCAAAGGTAGATCCATTGTTTTGCAGCCTCATTCCCAGTCCAAACCCAAAGGTGGTATTTATCCTCTACACCTATTCTGGCTCCCATGGGTGCCAGCTGTGCATGAAATGGGTCTAGACAGAGTCCCCCTTGGGCATGTGCTATACCCTGCACTGTTAGTGCATGGCTTAGTGCATAGGGCTGCTCCCTGTGTGTTGTGTCCGCCAACGGTAGTGGTATTCCATGCACTGACCATGTGTATCTTCTGTCTTCCCCCCTTTTTGTTTTGTCACCCTGTTTTGCGTGCATTAGCGGCATCTGGCAGAGGAGCAGTGGCACCGGAGTAGGAGGGAGGTGCATCCCACATGGCCCTGGAGGGTGAAGTAACGGAGCCTGAAGGCACCAGTGGGACGGAGGGCGAGGGGAGCTCCACGATGGGGACAGGAGCATACACAGCGACTCCTCCTCTGATGGGTGCTCCCTTGCGGTGGTGGGCACCTCTGTGCCCACTGCATCAACAGGTATAGCCACCACAACCCCACCAGCACCGCCCTCCCAGCAGCCCCTCAGCGTGTGTCCTGTGCCTGCTCACCCAGGAGGGTGGTCATCACCTTCGCCCCAGGCCCCTCAGGCCCTGCCCCAGTCAGCCTGCTGCCGTCAGTGAGGAGGCTATTGATCTCCTGAGATCCCTCACTGTTGGGCACTCTACCATTTTGAATGCCATCCAGGGTGTTGAGAGGCATTTGCAGCAAACAAATGCATACCTGGAGGGCATTCATTCTGGCCAGGTGGCCCAACAGAGAGCATTTCAGGCTCTGGCCTCAGCACTGATGGCAGCCGTTGTCCCTGTGTCCAGCCTCCCCCCCAACTTCCTTCACCCAGACCCAATCCCCTGTACCTCAGCCTATCCCAAGCACAACATCAGACCAGCATGCACATTCATCAACACACAAGAGTGGACATGGCAAACATAAGCACCACACATCCCGCAGGCACTCACACAAGCACCATCCCCATGCTGACACAGCAACATCCACTGCCTCCACTGTGTCCCTGTCCTCCACGTCCTTGTCCTCCCTCCCTGTCTTGTCTCCACTCACACCTGCATGCACTACATCCTCAGCCACTACATCCATCACCGGCACCTCCATCACCACACACCGCTCACGTGCACTCACCACTCTCAATACCATTCACGCATCCCCTGTGTTCTCTCCCAGTGTGTCTGTGAGCCCTCCTCCTAAAGTACAAAAACGCCGGCACACACCCACCCAACAGCCATCCACCTCACAACAGCCTCTGGCACATGCACCTGCACCCAAATTCAGCAAATGTACACCTCCTACAACCACTACCTCTTCCTACACTCCCAAACACCCTCCATCCTCCCATCCCAGTGTGTCTAAGAAACTTTTCCTGGCTAACATTGACCTCTTTCCTACACCTCCTCCCCATCCTTCCCCTAGGGCCAGGCTGTCCAGGTCCCAGCCCAGCACCTCAGCCACCAAATCCCCAAGCACATTAGTCACAGCAACTCCGGTCTCATCGTGGGTGCCACCCATCAGGGATGCCAATGTGCCACCTAGCAAGGCCAAGGAGCAGGCCATTCCGCCACCTGCCAAGGTGAAAAAGGTGCCCACATGCTGGAGGGAGAAGCCGCACCTACCAGCAAGCAAGGGCTCCTCCAAACCAAAAGGGGACAGTGGCAAGACAACAGCAGCAACATCAAAGGTGGGGAAGGGACACAAGCCGAAGAGCAGGTCATGACAGGTCATGGTGGCTCCGACTGAGGGACCAGAGTCACCCCTTCTGTCAATCACAACACCAACCTGTACGGCGGTGGACACTGCCACCTGCCCCGCCACTTGCACCGCCACCAGCACCGCCACCAGCACCGCCACCAGCATCGCCACCAGCACTGTCACCTGCATGTCTGCTGCCTCAGCAACAGTCCCCAGCATCATCCCCAGTGGGCTGCCGTCCGAGGCTGCAGGAGACGTCCTGCTGTGTCCCTCAATAGGTGCAGACACATGCACCACCGCCAGCACCGCCTCCACAGACACCGCCGCAACCACCACCACCAGTCCCATGACGTGCTCAGACAGTGCCACCACAGCGGACATGGCAATCATACCCAGTGGGTAGCCGTCCGAGGCTGCAGGAGACATCCTGGACCCTGCCCAGCGTCTATGACTCTCGCCACTGTTTGTACATGCAGGTGGCAGGCGAAGTCGCAGCAGGGTGAAGTGTGTCTCTGCCTCCAAGGCGTATCATTCTACCTGTTCCCAGGCAATCTCGTGGCACACACACACTCATGTGGGGAATGGGACCTGCCACACTGCATGTGAAGCACTCTGGGCACCAAGCCCCCTCCAGAACCAGTGGAGAGATACATCCACTTCCTCAGTTCTTGGCAGGATGAAGCACTCTGGGCACCAAGCCCCCTCCAGAACCAGTGGAGAGATACATCCACGCCCTCAGTCCTTGGCAGGATGAAGCACTCTGGGCACAAAGCCCCCTCCAGAGCCAGTGGAGAACAGCTTCCACTACCTCAGTCCTTGGCAGGATGAAGAACTCTGGGCACAAAGCCCCTTCCAGAACCAGTGGAGAGATACATCCACTTCCTCAGTCCTTGGCAGGATGAAGCACTCTGGGCACCAAGCCCCTTCCAGAACCAGTGAGGAGATACATCCACTTCCTCAGTCCTTGGCAGGATGAAGCACTCTGGGCACAAAGCCCCCTCCAGAACCAGTGGAGGACAGCATCCACTACCCCAGTCCTTGGCAGGATGAAGCACTCTGGGCACAAAGCCCCCTCCAGAACCAGTAGAGAAAGACATCCACTACCTCAGTCCTTGGCAGGATGAAGCACTCTGGGCACAAAGCCCCCTCCAGAACCAGTTGAGAAAGGCATCCACTACCTCAGTCCTTGACCGGATGAAGCACTCTGGGCACAAAGTCCCCTCCAGAACCACTGGAGAACAGCATCCACTTGTGAGACTGTGGCTTTGCACTCCCCAGGATAGAGCAGTGGGCCAACCACCCACTAGAAAGACTTGTGAGACTCTGGCTTTGCACGCCCCAGGATAGAGCAGTGGACAAACCACCCACTGGAATTACTTGTGAGACTGTGGCTTTGCACTCCCCAGGATAGAGCAGTGGGCAAACCACCCAAAAGAAAGACTTGTGAGACTGTGGCTTTGCACTCCCCGGGATACAGCAGTGGGCAAACCACCCACTGGAAAGACTTGTGAGACTGTGGTTTTGCACTCCCCAGGGTACAGCAGTGGGCATGGAGCCCCCTCGTGGAGTAGTGGCGTCGTGCGTTCATCCGGCTGAGGTGCCCCCCTCCCCCTGAGATGCCGGTTTCATTTCGATCTGTTGCTCCTGCAGTGTTCTGTCCGTTTCGAGTCAGGTATTTTGTGTGGGCTTCACCCATGCATTTTGGGACACTGATCCATGGACAATGTTTGATTAATATCCGGACTTGTGTAGTTGGTGTACATATTTGTATATACTGAATTTTTAAATTACACTCTCTGATTTTTTTTTATTACAATCGTTACAACCATTTCCTTTTGTCCTTGCGTTCTTTCAGGGGGTGAAGGGGTGTATATGTAATGTTGCTGCATGTATTTGTGTTTATGGTGTTGTGGGTGAGGGTTGGGGTGGGGGTATTGCATGTTGCTTGTTTGTGTCACTCTCTTTTTCCTCCCACCCTCCCCTGTGTTGTAGGTGCAGTACTCACCGTGGTCATCAATGGCGTCTTTCCTGCTCCTGACACAAGAGGAGGAAGACCAGCATGGGCAGGACCTGTAGTTCAGACTCCATGGCGTCTGGGTTCCTCATTGGGTGTCGAGAGGCGAGTGGTTTCCCTTCTGTGTACTGTTTCTGCTGTGCTTTTGATGGCATTGGTACCGCCCCGGAAAAGGTGGCAGATGGAATTGTGTGGGCGGTCCTTTGTCCTCCGCCTGTCTGTTGGCGGTTACCGCCGTGGTGTTTGTTTCTACCGTCATGGCGGTCGGAGTGTTAAAGTGGCTGTCTGTGTTGGCGGTTTCCGCCATGGTTGTGATTCCATTTTTTTTTCCACTGGGCTGTTGGCGGTATTACCGCTGCTTTAACACTGACCGCCAGGGTTGTAGTGAGGGCCTTAGTGTTAAGATGATAAACAAGTATATATATATATATATATATATATATATATATTATTGCATTGTTTTTATGTAGTTTAATTGTAGTTCATATTTTGTACAAAATTATATATTTAGGGTCTCATTATGAGTTTGAAAGATGGGAAAGTCCATCTGCCAAACTCCTGACAGGGTGGCTGCTGCCTTCGCAGCAACCACCCCGCCAGACCAATTAGGAGTTTCTAGCTAGGTCGGAGAGCAGAAACCTTGCTTTCCACCTGCCGACCCAGCGGGAAACAGGCTACTGCATTGTCTGTGGCTCGTAATGGAGCCAGCGGCAATGCTGTAGTTCGCAGGGTGCCCCAGGACCCTTGCAATGTTCAGTGTCTGCAACGCAGACACTGAATATTGCAAAAGTGCTGGGCAGGGGGACCCCTGCACTTCCCATGCCAAGTGCATGGTCAGTGCAGGGTCCCCCCGTGGCTCCTTTCACCTGTTCTCCACCAGGAAAGGCTGGTGGAGAATGAGCTCGTAATCCTGGCAGATTACGATCTCTGCCACGCCGTCGGGATCATGCATCCTGGCAGTGCTGGTGGAACCCTAGCGGTCTGACCACCAGAGTCTTTATGTGGCGTTCCTGACCGCCAGCATCGTAATGCGACCATTAGAGCTTAACTTATGAAAAGTTAGCACCGCCTTCGAGTCAAAAAAGTCACAAAGGCGACGCTGACTTTTCAGAAATCAGGCCTTTAGTGTTTAGAGGTTAAAAGAGTACACATATATATTTTGATGCATAGTTTTATTTTTTATGGCCTAATACAATGTTAATTGAATATATGCTACTTTTAGAGTTTCATGTGGAAAGTATGCTTTGGTTGTTGATAAATTATTTTTCAGTGTTTGTTTTGTGATGATTATAGCTATTGTGTTAACAATATTGTGTATGTCTTAATTTGTTACTTCAACATTTTGGTATTGTTAATATTTTCAATGGCCCTATTTTTGGGGTCAATAATAATTTATATTTTGTTAAAGTATGTTAAAGTATAGGTTATGCTATTTTTCTAATCAATATTTTTTTGAGTGTCATGTGTTTGTTTTAATATTGTTTTTCTCAATATTCTTTCATAGAAGTGACCCTTCAGCATAGGCTTTATTGAAGCATGTCTATACATGGAGCCTCCTCACTAAATTGTGTATCACCATAGTGTTTTCCTGCACACAAAAGCACTTTGGTGCTTTGCATATAGTCCCTCAGTGCACAGTGCACCACAGCAACTGGTACCTCAGCATTATAAATTCACATACATTTCCATTTAACCTATATTAATATCAGATATAGATCTGAATATTTCATGAGGTGTTTGTTTAACATGAGAACATTGCAGCTTTGATTGCAGTGACCTACAACTGCTTGTCAGCTTTTTTGTGCCATATTTTAATTGAGTAGTGAGAAACCTATAGTAGGCTTTCTGACTGTTTGGGCCACATTATGAGTGTGACAGTCCAAGGACTGTCACACTCACGTTGATGGTCAGACTGCCACCTCCTGGGCAGTCTAACCACCCAATTACAACCCTGTCATGGTTCCTGACAGCATGATTGTGGTCAGAGTTGTACACAGCCAAGGAAAGGCACACCACTCCTGTAGGATAACACTGAAATTAGATATTATTATTACATTTTATAGGTGTAATTGGCAAATGGGAAAATATGCGCTCTTAATGTATAGGGCCTGATTTAGAGTTTGCCAGACAGGTTACTCTGTCACAAACATGACAGATATCCTGTCCATTGTGTTACAATTTGCGTAGGATATTATTGTATCACAATAGGGTGGACGGGATGTGACGGAGTAAACTCATCCGTCAAAAGTCTAAAAGAGGCCCTAAATGTCTCCTGAATTACAATTTAAAATCCTAATCCTAATTTATGGTGAAGTTGGATTTTAAATTATAATTCTGAAAATGACACTTAGAAAGTTGGCATTTCCTTGCCTTAGCCATGTGGTGCCTGCAACCTGTCTCTAGGTCACATGAATGGGTGTGGGTGAAGATGGGCTTTCTGCATTCTTCCCAGATAACGCCACACAATGGGGAGCTTAGGTGTGATGGATAGAGCATCACTTGCAGGATGCGAAGAAGGAGCTGGGCCCAGCCCTACTTACACTTGAATAGCCTGTGACCTTTCTCAACATAAAGGACTGCATACCCCCTGTAGGAAGTCTGGAGAAAGGCACAGCACCTGTGCATTTCAAAGGCATGTGTCTAAACACCTCATACACCAACTCTTCTGTACACTTCTGGACCTTTGGATACTCTACCCTACCGGGAAGAAGGACTGCTGTGCTGCTTCAAGGACGGCCGCACTGCTGGACTGCTGCTCTAGAGGAACTGCTGCCCTGCTGTGCTGACCTGCTGCCCTATTGTCTAGGTGAACAGTAGTGGACCTGCATCTTTTGAACTCAGAAACCAACATGAATCCAAGGGATAGTTGGCTGGCCTCCTCATCTGAAACATTAGGGTCATAACAGGCTTTCAACAAACTTGAATCTGCCCCTGGACTCTCCCATCTGTGAGTCTACCCTGCCAAGTGGTTTCACCCCAGTCCAGGACCTTTAGGAGTGGCCTTAAGGTGCTTTGCCAGCCTGTGTGGTACCCGCATAACCAATGCATTGCATCTGATGCACAGGGCAAACCTGAGCAGAACCCATGCATCTCCACTGCTGCATGGAGTGGACCTGTTGCAAAGACCTGCACCCCCTCACAGCCCTAACTCATAGTGTACTCCTGATAGATTTGAGACAGGACAAGAACCTTGGCAGGCTTGTCACCCAACTTTTACTGGCCTCAAACGAGAAGGGCTTCAGATGCTATCTGGATGTCCTGTACCAAGTCAGGGAGGAAGTGCAAGACTCTCCTGTAACCATTTCCTGTCATTGACACCCTCTTTGAAAGGGTGGGCATGAACGATGTTGGGCCTCTGGACCCCATGATAGCCTTGTGAAACAGGTTTATCCTGGTCTTGGTGGGCCATGCCATGCAGTAAGAGGTGGCTATCTCTCTGAGGACAGTGACTGTGCCAGCACTGGTCAGGACACTGATGGGGATATTTACCCATGTGGGATTTCCTAAGGAAGTGGTGTCAGATTGTGGTACCTACTTCATGTTGGCGTACGTGAAGGCTATATGGGAGCAGTAGGGGGTAACCTACAAGTTCTCAACTTATTACCTCCCTCAAACCAATGGGCTTGTTTAGAGGTTCAGCAAGAGCCTCAAAGGCAGAATCATGGGCCTGGCCAATCCCTTGAGTTGGAAGTGGGACATTCTCTTGCCATGCTTGCTGCTTGCATACCTGGAGGTGCTTCGGAAAAGGGGTTGGCTTCAGCCCCTTTAAGCTGTATGGGCACCCGATATGAGAACCTCTCAGTCTGGTGAAGGAGGTGTGGGAGTAAGTTCCAAGAAAGCCCCCCAGAATGTGGTCAGCTATATGCTGGCCTTCTGTAACCAGATGAAATGATTCAGAAACAAGCTAAGGCGAATCTAGTAACAAGACAGGAGGTCATAAAAGAGTGGGTTTACCAGAAAGGCACGCTGGTCAAGTTTCAGCCTGGCCAAAATGTGTGGGTGATGGAGCCTGTGGTTCCCAGGGCCTTGCAAAACTCTTGATCTGGCCCCTATGAGTTGCAGGAATTTAAAAGTGAGGTTCCCTACTTGGTTGACACCTAGGAACCCTTTATGGGTACTACACGTCAATCGTCTTAAAACCCACTTTGAAAGTCCCAAAGTAACCAAGCTCTTGGACATGGATGATCGGGTGGCAAAGGAGAGTGAACCTCTCCTCAACCTCCTTTCTTCGAAGGAGGCGGATTGGTCAGTGGAGGGTGTCAGTCTCTCCCATGCAGTGACCACAGAGCAACAGAGACTTCTGCCTCTTGTTGGGATAGTTTACCTCGCTATTTTTCCTTATCCCAGGACTCATTATATGGCCAGCCTAGGGGACCAGGTTCTCCTGGGCAAGGCCATAATACCCAGTGCCAGGCAGGCGGCCCCATGTAAGGGCCCCCCCAATGGTACAGAAAAAAAATTTAACTTACCTATACTTACCCAGGATGGGGTCCTCCATCCTATAACGTCCCTCTGGTGTGGGTGGGGGTGTTCCTGGGACTTGGGGTGGGCATCGGTGGGACCATTCCCTAGTGTTTGGCCATGGAAATGGGTCCACAGGTCCCCTAACACCTGGTCATACTCAGGTGTTAGATAATGGCGCAAAGCAGGCATAGCACTATTATTTTGGTCCGTCTACTCCGTGTACGTTGTTTTAAGCTGGAGTATAAATAAGGCGGTAGGAGGTTAGTGTGATATTGTGGACGGGAATGCTTACCTTGCATTTAATTGGCATAAGGTAGTTTGCCACATCCACAATATGACGCTAACCCCTATATTTTGACACTAGACGGGTCTAGCATCAAAATCTAAATATGTAGTTAGCTATGCGTCATTTTAGCGTCAACATTTTTTACACCAAAATGGCACAAGCCAAGTATAAATAAGCACTTCGATGGCTAAGGCAGAAAATGTTCAATTTTCTAAAAGTGCCATTTTCAGAATTACACTTTAAAATCCAATTTCACAATAAGTTAGGATTTTAAATTAGGATACCAGAGACACCAAACATGAACTGGTTCCCTATTCCCAAATACCAATTTTCTTTTCTTTAGTGTACATCTGTTATGTTACATGTGGTACTAGGAAAGAGCAGCATTATGGTTGCAGATCCTAGTTAATTTAAGACCTCAAATGGTTTGATTACTGACATAGATGATGCATGGAAGACCTACAGATTGCATGCCCAGTGCTGGGTGGGTGAGTCCTATGATGAGGTATGGTACACAGTGTGGATTAGAGGTCTGCAACTTTTGTGGCTGAGAACACATATGTTGTTACACAAAGCCAAATGTTTTCACACTTCAAGTAGTGGACTGTTTTAGCTTTATTGGAAGGTTAGGACAGGACCTGCATATTGGGAGTGTAAGATTCACAACACATTGCCAATTTGTGTTGAAGTAATAGCTCCTCAGATCATTTTATCACTCAATCAACATTAAGCTGATAAAAACAATTATGGGTAAGACCTCACTCTTCCCCAATCATAACTGAATCTGCATTTCAGAGGATGTGTCTGATGATTTAGTTAAACAAAGAGACCATTTTGTTGAACTATGTGCTTCCAATAAATGACAATGCCACATTTTTACATTTTAGCCTTAGAGATGTCTTATGTGCTCCAAAATTTACAAAGGCATGCTCACAATAGACATCCCACCATCTTTCTGAATGGATTTGGCTCATTTGGTAGATGTCCAATGTAGGACATACTTCATTGTATTACAGCACATATGACTTTAGTAATGTGGTGCCATTGGCCAGCACCCCTCAATCTGAAAATTGTTAGGGCACCACTATCATCAATATAGGTATTCTGCCTTTTAAGATCAGATAACACAGAAATAAAATACAAAAACAATACAAAAGTTAACAATTTCATATGATCATTGAAGGTCACAGAAAAGGAATTATGATCTCCTTGACTGGCCAAGAAAAACGTGGTGTACTATCACTGTCTAGACATACTCAGATTACTTCAAGGGCATCTTTGGAATTAGATTCTTATCAACCCAGTCTGATTTCTCATGCATTCTCCATGCATCTTAATCCAACAGAGCTGGAACATGACAATAACCCCTTCCTCAATGAGGATACTGCCTTACAGGAGAAGAAGGTGGGAAGTATTTGTGAAAGATGCTACAAATGGAAGTTTTGGACACCTGTCTTTCCTCCCTTTAAAAGGTGGAACTTTGTGTTTCCTTTAAGCAGTGCAAGGTTGAACTAATTTCTAGCCTCAGCACAATACATGGCAGACCAGATCTTCATGATATTATCTCTCGACTAGGAAAAAGTGTCTCTGGCTTTGTCAGTGTGTACAGGCCTATTCTTGAGAAATTGGAATGACAGTTGGAATATTATCTGCCTTTCAAAAAGATACAGTTTTAAGAGCTGTTCAAGAAACAAAAGATTGAGTTTTTCAGCTCTTCTGTCAATGAGGCAGTATTTGATTAAGAGAACTGTATAGATGAAGTCAGCAAGAGTAGCAGGTGGGGGAAAACACATCAGTTCATCCTTGATTTCATCCTCACACTCTTTTGTAACGAAGTTATTTAGGTATTTCCTCTCCATATGGTATCTGTGACCAGTTGATAAAAAAGAATAACACATGAAGAAACCTCCTAATTCACTTGTTGGATGCCACTCAAGGCTTCTTCCGCAGAGAACTCTGAGTCAGGTTGCTCAAAAATATTTCTGAAAATCTTCACAGAGGCAGAATAGTCGAATAAACAAAGGCCAGAAGAATTGACACAATGGACAGGCAGCCAAGGGGTGTGTGGCTCTAAATAACAAAATAATTAAATAACCCACTTGTAAGTGGTTCTGTGCAATTAAGCAGGATGACAGCAAATAACACTATTGAAAAAAATCCAAACGTGTATTTAATGTCAACTGTTTACCTGAAAAGTGAGGGGTGCTAAATGTGGCTACAGCAAGATCCAAAGCCAAGGCAGATAACATCTGCTGTAAGGCAAAGTTTTCATTCCACAACTGCTGTAGCTCCTATGCTTGTTGACTGATGTGAGCCAATGCTTGAGTTGGGTCCAAAAGTAGCTATTTGATTGAAATCCGACATTGGTAGGGAACTGGAAGATAAGTCTGCTTGTGCCACAAATTATCAGGTTCTGCAATGAACCAATACCTCTGACTTGATGTTGTGGTGCCAGATGCTGCCACAATTGCTTCCTGTTGTCACAATGCCACCTATACAGAGCAGCAATGTATAATAGACACATGCCCTCAAGAGAAGTTGCAAGAGAGGAAAACCCTTGAAAAAAAACATGCAGCTGCACATAGAAGGAGATGTATGAAGAAACAGATTAGGAGTTTATGCAAATATGAGAATTAGGATGCTAAGCTACCCAGAACTGAGTAGAAAAACTTTAGGAAAAGAGACTTACAATTGATTCTTAAATCCATTGAAAATTCTGGAGAAAACAAATGATGCAACAATAATCTAGAGCAGAGGTGTGAAGATCCGGACAAAAAATACTATTGGCTTTGTTGCAGTATAACATCCGTTGAATTCAGCAATGTTTTATACTACAGAAACAGGAGACGGGATCACATGAAATACATGAACGCTCTCGGTTGAGGCACTGCTGTAGGAATCCACTATGTTGGTCTTTTTAAATTGAAAGTGGTCATATCATCTAGCTCACTTCCTGGAGAAAAACGGGATGTAGGAGATTACAGAAAACAGGAGGCAACATCAGATTAACAAAAGGATCCATTTTGGAATGGGAATTGTCAGCTTCAAATCACCACTGACATATAGATCCGAATGAATTCTAGGAAACAATCTGGAACCCAGAAGTCTCCATTGTCCCAAATAGCGTCAAACAGTTTCAAGGATGAGCTTGGTCTCAATGGTGAAGAGGGATAGGTCTCTGAAATAAGGCACATAACATATAATGGTTTGTAGTTACACATCTCAGTTTATGAGATAGAGATGCTCTTAGATTTTCTGCAGTCACTCATGAAGACTGCATTTTATACTAAATGAAACAAAAAAAATGGTTTCTCTCTGCTTTTGCATCAACTTAAATTACATTCACTTTTTTCATTATGTGTTTTTGGAAATGGGCATATACAAGATTTACTATTGCAACTGATGAAGTACTGGGTTTTTCAGAACCCAGTGGTGCCAGGGAACACACCCTAAGACTTCGAGTCCTTCCTGTTTCAGACTACAGAAACACAGAGTCTCCTTGGTGAAGTCAAAGATCTTGTTTATTGGCTGCAGCCAGTAACAGGTATCCTAGAAGTACAACACGGTGTATATTCTCAGGAGACTGCTGCTCTTGCAAAGCTAACCTTCTCTTCTTTTATACAAAATATTATGCTTTGGGCAAACATTCCTTATTTTACAGTTGACCATTCACATATTTTCACTACAAAGAAATAGCAGGGTTATGATGACAAGCCCATATTTCAGTTTGTCCAGCGCTCAATCAATTACCCGGCAAGGCTCAGTACTTTCATCAGATATCGACGGACCCCCAATATAAACAGGCACCTTCTCCTTGTAAAGCAAGTCATAAAGAAAGAAACAGGGACAGGTGCGTGTAAGATTAGGCATGGTTTGTGTGTGATGAAAGGTTTTCTGATGTGTTGTGCCTTGATACTAATCTCATTCGGCCACTGGGAAAGAAACTGGCCAAACAGATTTGGCTTCAGGCAGTGGAGTCAGCTTGCCCAGGTCACAGAGGAGTCAGCAAAGATGTACGTGTCCTTCAGACTCGTTTTTGGCATTAGTCATTGGCCTATGTGAGGGCAATCACAAAATGGCTGTCGTTTAAATGGAACCCGAGGGTTCAGGACGGAAACTCTGATATTCGGGTGATTTCGTTACCCGAATATGAATACAATCCTTGTGCATACTATACTAATCATTCTCGGTCTGCTGATACCAAAATCGTTGTGATACGACGATGTTTATAACACGGGTCCAGAATTTTCAGTACCACACTGATGCACTATGATAAACATTTTACAAACACATCAATGAAACAATACCTTTCTTATGTAAGGGCCAGGGGAAGATCTGGCTCTGATCTTGTTGCAATGTCATGTAGGAGTTGTTAATGCACTATAACTTGAGACACTGATCAGAAACAAGGGTTCACCCAACACTACATAAAACACAAGTTTAAAGGAGGAACAAAATACCTATATGTACATGCATGGGCAAGGACAGATGCCTAACAGATATTCTACAATCCAGACAGATAATATCTAACTCTTTGCAACTATCACTAACCTGAGGCCTCCAAAAACAGTGATAGGAGAGACTGCTTAATTCCAAGGATGCATGCAAAGCCTATGAGGTGATGTTTCAGAAAGAACTTCAAGACGTGCAATAAACAGAAAACTTCTGAGAACATACTCTCGATGTGTGGCTTGAAGATAATCTTGACTGGATAGCTTGGAATACAGGAGAAGAATGGAGTTCAAGCATACTATTCTAATCATTCTCGGTCTGCTGATACCAAAATCGTTGTGATACGACGATGTTTATAACACGGGTCCAGAATTTTCAGTACCACAGACCCTCCTTTTGCCCTTACATAGGCAATAACCTATACTCACGCTAATCTGAGTCCAGGTCTATATTCATAAAGTTGTTGAGATGTTGCTGTAGCATCATCCTATTACCTAGCTCGTCCCTTGATACAGGTTTCCTTACACACGATGTAGCACAGAGGCCACATATTGCAGGAGCACACTGTACACACAGACAGGACAGGAAAAGAATGGCTAAGATCATCCCAATGACTACCAGAGTCTTCCATCCCCAGGCGGATATCAGCTCCCAGAACCATCCCATCAATGACCAACCTCCTTTATCCACGTGAATAGACTCGGAGATCTTATGCAGTTTGGAAATGGCCTGGTAGACTGTCGGAGCGTTATCTGGGATGAAAACACAGCAACTTGATTGGATCACTTTACATACCCCACCTCGGTCTGCAAGTACGATTTCTAATGCGATCCTGTTCTGAAGAGTCATAAGGCGATCCGACTGGAGCTCAGCAGTCAAATTACCAAGGGCACCGGCGGTTTCAACTACCATGGATTCAACCACCTTTGTCAATTGCCTTATGTTCCTGCTGTTAACCATAGGACCCCAAAACGGCAGAATACCCTTTACGAAATCTCCAAATTCTTGTCCTGTAGTGTCTTCTTTACTTATGACACCTCTAACTATCCTTGTCTTATGGTAATCTGCCGCGGCCGTGTAGGTGGGAGGTAACAGGAACAAAACAAAACATGTGCCTGAGAAGTCAGGGGGCAACCATGTATAGGCTCTATTATGGCAGATGAAATAGGTACCCTTAGCTGCTAAGAACGAAGGAGAAGTCTGAGACGCAAAAACATATGTTTCAGTGCAGATACTTTTCCCTAACTGAGCTCTGGGATTCTTGCCATTACCTTGCAGACATAGGTGACCCTGATGGGGTACAATCCAAATCGGGGAGGATCTCTTTGCTCGCTGGTTAACACTCAGAGTAACTCCATATCCTGTTATGTTCCATCCAATATATGCTAGTGTCTCATCTCTCGGGATAGTCTCATAGGAAATATCTTCCCTAATCATATCTACTATACCCTTAGCTAGAGCACTATTCTTAGGATTATCTTTCACAGAACGTAGGGGGTTGGCTTCATACGCGTATATGAACACCGTTCTATATGCCCATACAGAACCATTATGGCTGAAAGGCAGGACCAGATAAGGGATACCTTTATCAGTAGTATGAGGCATAAGACCACACACCCAACAGTTAGTTGTGTTCACTACTAATTGGTGTTGGTGTAGAAGCTGAATGAATGAATTGTTGACAAATTCTAATCTTCTGGCAGACTCGTGTTCAGGCAGGGGGTGAAAAGAATGCGAGGAAACAGTAGAAGGAGGTATGGGCTGTGTAATGGGTGCAAATGTCACTTGAAAAGAGAATAAAACATATCCTATTAAAAACGTCATTACACTAAGCAACATGAAAATACATAATATAAAAAATCGTTTCTTTGTCATTATTATACACATTCTGGCTTTAAAGTCCATCTGTCTGGCAGGTCTCTCATTCTTGAAAAACTCCATCCTCTCTAATTGCTGCTCATGGTGGTAGGGTGTTTTATGCTAGGGAATGCTTCTGTCAGTCCAGGGCAACTCCCTTAGACCGTCCAGAACTGTCGACCTAACGTCTTCAGCTGCACTCCAAAGACTTGGGCAACCACGACCCTACAGCTGAACCCGGATGGCGGTTCGAAAAGAAAAAAACAAAAATAAGAAAGTTTCTCAGATGAGAGAGCCGCACTTCAAAAAAATAGCAGAGGAACGGAAAAAAAATTATTTGTCCTTAGTTCTTGGTCTCAAATTATAACGGCTTTTTCCAGGTACTGTCTGGTTCTGGAACAAGAGTTCAGGCTCTGTAGTGTTCAATCGAATTGACGGTGGCACAGCTTCTTGCAAATTATTGTCACTTTCTCGTTCAGAAATTGTTCCTTTTACACATGCATCGCTAAATGGCAAAAAACGAGGCACAGTCTCAGTCTCAGAGTCAGCGATCCCCTCCTGGACCCATCAGTCGTACGGTAGAGGAAAAGGGACCCTCTTGCAGTGTACGCCGTGGATCCAGTTCTTTTTCCCTTCCACTCGAACAGCTGATCTTGTTGAGAGAAGGACGAGGTGGGGGCCGGTCCAACGGGGCTGGTCATTCTTTGTCCGCTGGAAGTTCTTGACCAGCACCCATGATCCAGGATCGAGAAGATGTCCTGGAGCTTCAGAAACCTGAGGCAGAGTATCGTGAACCTGTTGGTGTAGAACACGCAATTTAGCCGTCAATTCATACAAATAATCAAGCAGTACAGGGTGTTCGATCTCACTGAATTTGGTTGGTCTTGGCACTCCCCATATGTTGGCCGGGCAGCCGAACACAATTTCATAGGGACTAAGTCCCACTCGCGAATGCACAGTCATTCTTGTTGATAGGAGTGCTAGAGGCAGAGCGTAAGGCCATTTAAGACCAGAGCTAGCTTGTATCTTTGCCAACTTCAGTTTTAGCGTGCCATTATAGCACTCTACTAGTCCAGCTGATTGGGGGTGATTTGCAGCGTGGAATTTTTGCTGTATACCTAGCCCCTCACATACTTTTTTCATCACTCGACCCACAAATTCACTCCCATTATCACTCCAGACCATTCTCAGCATTCCAAACCTAGGGAAGAATTCTTTGGCAAGGGCTTTAGCTGTGGATAAGGCAGTGTTGTCTTTTAAGGGATATGCTTCTATCCATCTTGAAAAAGTACAAACAACAACGAGTACGTATTTCAGATTGTTGCACCTTTCCATGTGGATGAAATCTAGCTGCAAAACCTCGAACGGATACGTTGGAGGTGCAAAATGACCAGCTGGAGTTGGGGTTCCCCTACCAGGATTGTATTTCAGACACACCATGCAATTCTTGACCACATTCTCTGCACATTTAGGAATTCCAGCATTTTGCCATACTGGAGCCAACAACTTACAAATCCCTTTCACACTGATATGGGCCATTCCATGAGCCATTGTAACCACTGCAAGCACATACGCATCGGGTAACAACCATAGCTGATGTTCTGACAAGTAAACCCAACAACCATTTTCATCCAATTTACCAGTACTTTCTTTCCACACACTCAACTCTTTCTCTGAAGCTTCAGCTTGAAGAGACTTCACACCCTCTATCGTATCTTCACATATTCCAACGTCACCAACCCATCTTGCGGGGCCTGCAACATACATTCGATTCATCACATCTTTTGCTGTTTCTTTTGCGATTTCGTCAGCAAATGCATTGCCACGACCGACATCATCAGTAACCTTCTTGTGTGCACTGAATTTCACAATCGCAACTTGTAATGGCAAGGTCAGTGACTCAAGAAGCTCATTCACCAACTGACCATGCTGAATTTTAGCTCCATGCGAAGTCAGGAACCCACGTTCTTTCCACAATCGTCATAAACTATGGGCCACACCAAACGCATACTGGCTGTCGGTATATATGGTCACTTTCATTCCTTTCGATAACACACACGCTCTTGTAAGTGCAATCAGCTCTGCTGCTTGAGCTGAATTATGTGGTATACGTGCAGCTTCAACAATCGTATGCAAAGTTGTGACAGCCTATGCTGCAGTCATATCACCATTCGGAAGCTTGAAGCATGAACCATCCACCCATAAGGTACCATCACACTTTACAAGAGGAGTATCTTTAAGATCTACCCTCACTTTCGTTTCTTCTTCTGTCCTAAGAAAACAATCATGTTGTTCAGCATCATCTGTCTCTACTGAAATCGGCAATAACGTGGCTGGATTCAACGTATTGCACCTCTTTATGTGCACATGACTCACTAACAGTGTCAACTCGTAACCTGACAATCGAGCACTAGTTAAATGCTGTGTCTTGGTCCTGTTTAACAACGTGTCCACTGCATGTGGAACCATCACAATCAACATATTATTCATCACTAACCCAGCAGACTGTCGAATAGAAACAGCTGCTGACGCTGTGGCTCTCAAGCAACTCAGCAATGCTTTAGCTACCGGATCCAAAGTTGATGAAAAATATGCGCATGGGCGCTGATTGTCTCCAAAAGACTGTGTCAGCACTGACAATGCACAACCCTCTTTCTCATGGACATACAGGGGGTCATTCTGACCCCGGCGGTCTAAGACCGCGGGGCCAGGGTCGGCGGGAGCACCGCCGACAGGCCGGCGGTGCCCCGCAGGGCATTCTGACCGCGGCGCTTCGTCCGCGGTCAGAAGAGGCAAACCGGCGGTCTCCCGCCGGTTTACCGCTGCCCTTTGAATCCCCCATGGCGGCGCAGCTTGCTGCGCCGCCATGGGGGATTCTGACACCCCCTACCGCCATCCTGTTCCTGGCGGTTCGCCCGCCAGGAACAGGATGGCGGTAGGGGGTGCCGCGGGGCCCCTGGGGGCCCCTTCCGTGCCCATGCCAATGGCATGGGCACGGCAGGGGCCCCCGTAAGAGGGCCCCGCAAAGTATTTCAGTGTCTGCTAAGCAGACACTGAAATACGCGACGGGTGCAAACTGCACCCGTCGCACCCCTGCAACTCCGCGGCTCAATTCTGAGCCGGCGTCCTCGTTGCAGGGGCATTTCCTCTGGGCCGGCGGGCGCTCTTTTGGAGAGCGCCCGCCGGCCCAGAGGAAATGTCTAAATGGCCGCCGCGGTCTTTTGACCGCGGTGCGGTCATTCAGCGGCGGTAGCTTAGCGGGCGGCTCCCGCCGCCCGCCAACATTAGAATCAGGCCCACAGTGTAAAGGGCTTACTGTAGTCGGGGGTACCCAACACAGGAGCCGAACACATGCATTACGCAATTCGGAAAAACTTTTCTGACAATCTTCAGACCACGGAACGGGGTTCGGTGTATCTTTATAGGTCAATGCTACCAAAGGTTTGGCCAGCAAAGAAAAATTCGGTATCCATTGTCTGCAGTATGATGTAATGCCCAAGAAAGCACGTACTTCTCTCTGTGTCCTTGGCACAATCAATTTTGCAATTGCCTGAATTCTTTCTGAGGTCAGTTTCCTTCCCTCCTTCGATAAGAGATGACCTAAGTAGGTCACTTCTTGTCGACAATATTGCAGTTTTGAAAGGGACACTTTGTGATGTAAATCAGATAAATGACGCAACAACGACAAGGTGGCTTCTTTACAAATCTCTTCAGTATCTGTAGCGACTAGCAAATCATCGACGTACTGAATAAGGGTAGCGCCGTCAGGTAAAACAATTGCATCAAGCTGTGTTTTTAAAGCCTGACTATATATTGATGGACTTTCACAGTAGCCTTGTGGAGCGCGTTTGAAGCGGAAACTTCGGCCTCCTAAACTGAAGCCAAAAATATCCCTGCTCTCCTTTGCAATCGGGATGCTGAAGAAAGCATTCTTTAAGTCAATCACCGAGAACCAGGTGGCGGAAGCTGGAATCATAGTCAATAGGGCAGTGATATTAGGAACAACTGGAAACTGTGGTACAACTATTTTATTTACCTCTCTAAGATCAATCACGAGCCTGTAAACAGGTGGCTTAGAGGGGTCAGTACGTTTCAAAACAGGCAGAACAGGACTATTACAAACGTTGCCTTTTGTCTCTTCAATTACATCTTTTTCAATTAAATCATAAATGATCGCTAACAACGCCTTTTCATCTTCACTAGAGATCTTGTATTGTTGAATGCGTGGTAATTTAACATTGGCTTTCAATGTCACAACATAAGGCGGTATTTCCAACAGACCCACGTCATTAGGACCAGTAGCCCAAATGGTATCAGGAAGAAACGACAATTTGGTCGGAAGTTTATCCTTCGACAAATACATTGGAGAGACCATTTTCCTACCCAGTGTAAGTTGTACTCCCGAAGGAGAACAATATAATGTTGCATACAATCTTTTCAACAAATCCAATCCTAACAAGTTTTCACCACAACCTGTCGTCAGAATAAGGGGTGCTTCCAATTCACAAGGTCCAACAGAAAGGGACATAGGACTAGAAATCGGGTTCCTAACCGGGGCGCCAGAAAAACCTACTGAAACATTCATCTCGCCAGACAAAGGTGCGCCAGGGAGTTTTGAGTGCATAATAGAACTCTTTGTAGCACCAGTATCCAACAGAAAAGGCTCCGACACACCTGAGGTAATCACCTTAACATAAGGTCCATTCTGATCTACTGGAACTAAACAAACTCCCTCTCTTCGTCTATGGCTGTCCTAGCAATTACTACCTTCCAAGTTCTCATCTTCTGCATAGTAGTCGTCAGCATAGTACTGAGCCGTCCTACCAGACGCGTTATGTTGCTGGTCAAAACTATTCATTGAGTTTTGAGACGGAAAGGAACGCGTGTTTTGGGGGAAACTTCCACGTCCTCTACCTCTAGTAGCTTGTTGAACACCTCGACTTCTTGCGCCAGAAGCACCATTCGTACGCTGTATCAAAATAGGACAACTATACTTGAAATTACCCTCTTCTTTACAATATGAACACTGATTGGGACCTACAGGAACACGTGGTTGAGAAAACTCGAACCTTTGCGAGTTTCTCTGGAACTGTTGAGGTTGCTGATAGTTACTCTGACCACCACGTGGCGGATACGCCTGTTGTAAAAGAACCTTCGTCTTTAATTCTTTAGTTTTCCTGTCTGCTCTATCCTTCTCATCTTTATCCCTATTTTCGTAGTACTGTGCAGTAGCCAATATTTGTGCTGAAGAGGAAACGGCCCAAGAACTCCCTGAATCCTTCAATTTCTTACACAGCTCGGCAAGCAAATTGTGCACAAACTTGTCGACGAACAACCGTTGACCACCTTCTGTACTCATATCTTGACCACTGTGGTCGATAAACGTTTCCTCAAACCTGGTGAAGAAATCAGACACTGTTTCATCTTTCTTCTGCTTACACGCAGACAATTTATCCCAATTCACACGCATCGCAGACATTAAAGTCTTCATGTAAGTAATGATCCTAGCAGGCAGTTCTGCTACCAAAGGCTCAGGTTTGGCACCACCAACTTGTCTATCATTTGCAGCACTAATATTAGCCCATGAGTCACCTAACTCTTGTGCATGATCTGTATGGCGAATCAATCCCCACAAAGGCTGTGGAACAACATTCCCAAATAACATGTCTATGTCGGCTAAATTCATAATGCATGAGTCTGCAGTCTGTGATAATTCCTTATAATACCCTGCAGGGCTTTTACGGGGATCAGGCAAAGTCTGCTTAAGGGCTAAAACTTCAGCTCGCTTCCACGGAACATTTACCCAAACATGCTGAAAATGAGCTGGGACAGCATGAATTTGATTAGCAACATCAGCCGCAACGGCGTCCTTCCATTCCGGAGGGACTTCTCTCATTGGGTACTGTCGCACCTTTTTTTTAACAGAGGAGTCATGTTGGAACAATGACTGAGAAGGATCCTTATTCCTAAAGGACAACAACGTCGCAACTGCTTTCTCAACATCGGGACCCACAATCGTGCCTTTTTCAAACTCAAACCGTACACGGCACAAATCAGGCGGATTTGTTTCCAAATCATTATCCTCCAATTCCTCACAAAGGAATGCACACATTTTCTCAAAAACATATCTTTGTTTCGGTGCTCCCCATTGACGGAAGACATCCATAACAGACTCTACATCATATCTTAAAGGGTAAACAACCCATTTACGCGCCATATGGTCAAACATTTCTCTCTCTTGAGAATTAGGCAGTTGACTACGCGACTGTTTACGCTCCGAATCTGGGGTCACACCAGACGACCCAAAGAGAGGAAATATAAGGCTGGCAACAGTATCTGTCATTCTCTGTCGGACAGAAGGAGAAGTTGATGAAAGAACAGGAGGAAAAACAGAGGGAGGCAAGGCAGACGCAGAAGCAGACGCAGAGGCAGTATAAGGAAGAACACCAGAAGAGGCAGTCGATGTAGTACATAAAGTCGCAATAGGTACAGATGGAGCAGGTAGCGAAGTCGGCGGCCTTTGAAGGGGCTGCGCCATAGTAGTAGGAGCCAACTGAAGAGGAGCTGGCGGCTGTGGAAGAACCTGAGGCACAATAACCGGAGGTTGCACAGCTAAAGGTTGTGGAGGTGCTGTAGCATTCTGCGCATAAGGGGGTGGCGAACTCAACAAGTGTGACATTAAAGGATCTTTCTCAAGTTCTTTTGCTGCATCTTGCTGAAGAAGCGGAAAAACTGGATAACATTTATCGGTCACCAATTTACGTTGCCTGTGCAACTGCTCATTCATCTGTTCTTCTTCATCATCTTTAAACTGCATGGCAGCTTGCATTATTGAGATACCCTCTTCCCTCTTATTTCTCTTTGCTAATTTAATTTCCTTCTGTTTGGCTTCCTTACGCCATAGGTGGAAAGAGTCAAACATCGCCAGCCGGGCTTTCTTCTTAAAAAGTTTAACCTCCAGATTATCCAGAATCTCTGTGTCAAAACTACCATATGGGGGCCATTTCAAAACACCATCTTTCCTGGTGTATCGGATCCATACTTCATTATATGTGAGGGGGCCTATGCCATGTTTCACATATAGTTCATAGGTTGGAGTACCAATCGGAGGAACCGGACACGAGTCCTCCAATCGGGAATCCCTATTATAACCAAGACAAAATAAATTTCCATGTCTGCTAAGACCAGGCATCTACGCTCTCCAGTCTAGCTTCAAACTTCAAAGGATTATCGAATACGATAGTCTTGTGAATACACAAATCCCTCGGCTTTGGTACTTGCAAGTTCCAAATCAAAGATCCCAAGGGGATACCAAACTAAGAACCAAACTAAGGACTGGGAGACGCTCCACTTATACTTAACTGAGGTATCGATGACGTCACCAGAAGACTCGTTTATCGTTTCGCTCTACCAAATCATCAAGGGTCCAAAACAGGGCGATAGTCAGGGCAGCAGTCCTCCGTAGCCGTCGGGAAGCGGGGAACCTCGCAGCAAAGACTTTCGGACCACGTCGACATACAGGGGTCGATGAAGTGGCGGCCTCCCTCCAGAATTTTCACACGAAGCTCCTCACGAACCTCTGGCTTGGACTGGTACCGCTGAAATCGCCCCACATTGGGCGCCAACTGAAGTACTGGGTTTTTCAGAACCCAGTGGTGCCAGGGAACACACCCTAAGACTTCGAGTCCTTCCTGTTTCAGACTACAGAAACACAGAGTCTTCTTGGTGAAGTCAAAGATCTTGTTTATTGGCTGCAGCCAGTAACAGGTATCCTAGAAGTACAACACAGTGTATATTCTCAGGAGACTGCTGCTCTTGCAAAGCTAACCTTCTCTCTTATACAAAATATTATACTTTGGGCAAACATTCCTTATTTTACAGTTGACATTCACATATTTTCACTACAAAGAAATAGCAGGGTTATGATGACAAGCCCATATTTCAGTTTGTCCAGCCCTCAATCAATTACCCGGCAAGGCTCAGTACTTTCATCAGATATCGACGGACCCCCAATATAAACAGGCACCTCCTCCTTGTAAAGCAAGTCATAAAGAAAGAAACAGGGACAGGTGCGTGTAAGATTAGGCGTGGTTTGTGTGTGATGAAAGGTTTTATGATGTGTTGTGCCTTGATACTAATCTCATTCGCCCACTGGGAAAGAAACTGGCCGAACAGGTTTGGCTTCAGGCAGTGGAGTCAGCTTGCCCAAGTCACAGAGGAGTCAGCAAAGATGTACGTGTCCTTCAGACTCGTTTTCGGCATTAGTCATTGGCCTATGTGAGGGCAATCACAAAATGGCTGTCGTTTAAATGGAACCCGAGGGTTCAGGACGGAAACTCTGATATTCGGGTGATTTCGTTACCCGAATATGAATACAATGCTTGTGCATACTATTCTAATCATTCTCGGTCTGCTGATACCAAAATTGTTGTGATACGACGATGTTTATAACACGGGTCCAGAATTTTCAGTACCACACTGATGCACTATGATAAACATTTTACAAACACATCAATGAAACAATACCTTTCTTATGTAAGGGCCAGGGGAAGTATCATGGCTCTGATCTTGTTGCAATGTCATGTAGGAGTTGTTAATGCACTATAACTTGAGACACTGATCAGAAACAAGGGTTCACCCAACACTACATAAAACACAAGTTTAAAGGAGGAACAAAATACCTATATGTACATGCATGGGCAAGGACAGATGCCTAACAGATATTCTACAATCCAGACAGATAATATCTAACTCTTTGCAACTATCACTAACCTGAGGCCTCCAAAAACAGTGATAGGAGAGACTGCTTAATTCCAAGGATGCATGCAAAGCCCATGAGGTGATGTTTCAGAAAGAACTTCAAGATGTGCAATAAACAGAAAACGTCTGAGAACATACTCTCGATGTGTGGCTTGAAGATAATCTTGACTGGATAGCTTGGAATACAGGAGAAGAATGGAGTTCAAGCAGAGAAACATAAGTGAACTGCAGGACCCAAGCTTCTCTCATCAACAGTTGAAAAAGCCAAGAACATGGCAATTAAATGAGTGTGATTTGTATTGACTGTAGGATCCTCAAATTCTGTAGTAGATCTTTGAATTTTATAGTAGATCATTGATTCCTGCAGCAGATTCGTTAGTCCCGGTTCCCTCAAATTCTGAAGTTGATCCTTGAATCCCACCATAGCCTGCCACTCTTTTGGGGCATATTACCACAGCTCTTTGGCTGCCCCAATAGGGACTAGAATGGCAGTGTAAATGATGGGAAGTAACAACTGGACAGCATACATGTGACAGCAAGAATCCTGGGACAGCGTGGACATCACCCATCCAAAACATTGTGTGGGTATACAAACCTGGAAAGCTGCTATGGCATTCTTGGTGTCCTCGAGGCACAACCTTCACATAGAGACTCGGCTTCTAGAAAACTTCCGAAATTTCAGTATAAAAATCGCTCACATCTCTGCTTAAAAACAACAAGAGTTGTCCCTATTGAGTTGATTTTCCACCCACTTACTTCACTTTTGTTAAAGAGGGTGTATCTTATGGTCCCCCAGATGTGCTAGGACATGCAGATGGATATTCACTGTAGCCAAGCTTGACTTCGCCAGCTCCTTCAATTGCATGATACTATCCTGTTCTCTGTTAACTTCAAAGTATTGAAATACACATTCTAAATTCATCTGCTGCTGGTTGGAAAAAAAACACAACCAGACACGTTGATTAAAAAATGATAGGTGGTCTATGTAGTGTCGGTAGTAGAATGTTCACCGTTCCTGAATGCCTTGCGCGAGGATTTCTGCACGCGCTGGTTGTGATTAGAGGCATTCGAGAACGGTGTGTGAGAGACGGTTACCGAAGCAGACGGAGCAACTGCACGTCTCCCTTTTTACGATGTATCTGGAATGGCATAAAGCAATTTCTTAACACTCACTCGGGGTTGGCAGATTCCTACAATTGGCGACGAGGATGGGATGATTAACCCATCCACCTTCGTGTCATTAGCGCGACGAGTGTGCCGCATATTTGAGAGCAGCCATTCCGGTGAGTCAGGGGCTGTGCAGTATTCACACTGCAGAAGCAGATCGTCTTGGAGTGGCACTGTGGCAGCACTGGGTGGGTGTGCACTGCTACCGGTACGGCCTCTAACTTATACGTCATTCCTAATCAGCTGCCATTTTAGATTGGTGGAAGCGGCAGCCGTTTAAATTGGGACAGTTCCTGCTAACTAATAGGCAACCATTTTAATACACACGTCATCTCAAAGCGACAGCCATTTTTAATTGGGACAGTTTCTGCTAACAAAGAGGCAGCCATCTTAATGTTGGTCTAATCTAGCTATCATTTGGACCTTTCCTAATGGTGATAATTCTAGCAGAAATTTTTATTTAGAAATTGGTTCATTAGTGGTTTAAATACATAATTTAGGCCATCTATAACATATTTCTAACATATAGGACAAGTGGACAATTTTAGTAGGGAGACGGTGCAAACACATGGCGGCGAACAATCCTTGGAACTTATCACCTCCTCAATCATTTATTCCTGTTTCTGGTTCACCAATATTAAAATGGGCAGAATGGAGTGAATATTTCAGAAATTATATCTCTGCCATTGAGGAAGAAGAGGAACTTTCTGGTGGAAAAAAGTATACGATTCTTTTACATTGTTTAGGACCAGGTGGTCTGAACATTTTCAAAAATATTAATAAGAAACCTAGGCAAGCGGGTGATGGCGACCCGTATAAGAATGCGCTTGAAGACTTAGATAACTATTCCAGACCTAGTGTTTGCATAGCTGTGGATCGCTATAAGTTTTTTCATCGCAAACAAGGGAAGGAGGAACCAGTAGAGGATTACGTGTCTGCCTTAAAGAATCTAGCAATTAATTGCAGATTTGGTGATTTACATGACAAGCTCATTCGTGACCAGATCGTTATGCAATCGTCAAACTCGAACATTCAAGACAATCTGTGGGCCAAAGGAGAAAGCTCTTTGCAAGAAGTCATTGACATTGTAAAAAGGGCAGAATTGACGGGAAGTTGTGCGAAGGCAGTTTTAAATGAAAATAAAAGGGAGGAGACCATAATTGCAAGAGTGAAAGAAAAAAAACACACTAAAGAATTTAAAAAGAGAGGCACAGGAAGTACAGTAATTGAACCAAAAAATTATAAGACAGATGATAAAAAGAAGTGTTACAGATGCGGCAGTTATGACCACTTGGCGAATGATAAATTGTGTTCGTCAAAGTAACAGAAATGTTTAAAATGTGGAATTGTAGGTCATTTCCAAAAAGTGTGCCAGAGGAAGAGTAGATGTAGTAAAGTCTTGGATCTAGAAGACACAAACTCTTCAGGGGATGATGATTTGAACATGTGTATTTTGTGTGTAAATTCTTCTGACGAAGACACTATTCTATGCACGAAGCAAGAGGAGGAAAAATAGAATGAAAAAAACAAGTTGTGAGATAGTGTTGGGAGGAGTGACTATGCGCATTGTAGTGGATTCGGGGTCTCCATATACTATTATTATTCAAAATGTGTGGGAAAGGAGTCTCAAACATATTGTGGGTGAAGAGTTATGCTCACCAGACATAACAATCAAGACATTTACTGGTGAAATTATCGAATTGTTAGGCTTCAAGGAATTGAAATTCCAGTATAAGGACAGACAAATGACCGGAAAATTGTATATTGCAGTCACTGGTCCTTCAGTTTTGGGATGGATTGATCAGAGGAAATTGGGCATAATTTTGGACCCCAACAATCCTGAACCAGTATTGTCTATAGAAAAAGGGTTAGGAATTGGTCAACTAGTACTGCAAAGATTCTCCAAAGTATTTACCGGGAAGATTGGAAAATTAAAGGCTTTATGCACCTTATTCATTTAAAAAAGGATGCTGTGCCACAGGTGCATAAAGTAAGGATTATTCCCATTCCCTTAAAGGAAGATGTTAAACTGCAATTGGATAAATTGCAAGAAGAGAAAATTATAGAACCCATTGAATCATCAGAGTGGGTGGCCCCATTAGTCGTGGTGAAGAAAGCTAATGGGAGTTTACGATTATGCATCGACTTGAGAGATCTTAACAAGAACATACTAGTTGATCAATTCCGCTTAACACATATTAGTGAAATGTTATCACGCACTAGGGGAATGAAATGGTTTTCCACTATTGATTTAAAAGCGGCCTATCATCAAGTACGGTTACATCCCAGTAGTAGGGACCTGACTGCTTTCGTTACACCCTTTGGGTGTTACAGATTTCGGAGAGTACCATTTGGGTTGGCGTCAGCAGCAGCCATGTTCCAAAGGTTAATGAGCTCAATCCTTGCAGGAACAGATAATACGATGGTCTTCCAAGATGATATCCTGGTGATGGGGAGGTCAAGGGATGATCGTGATCAGACTTTATTAAAAGTATTGAATACGTTGGATGAAAAGGGCTTGACTGCAGAATTTAGTAAATGCAAATTTGCTTGTCACCATGTCAATTACTTGGGGCATGTTGTATCCGCTCAGGGAATTAAACCAAAGGAGGAGTTATTGTCTGCAATAAGCAAGGCACCTAATCCTCACAATAAGGAGGAGGTCCGTGCTTTTCTAGGTTTAGTAGAATTCTACTCCAAATTTGTCAATAACTTTTCTTCGAAAACGTATGATTTAAGGCAATTGCTTAAAGCAAGAAACAAGTTTCTGTGGACAGATGCGTGTCAAAATGCTTTTGACATGTTGAAAAATGATATCTACAAAGCTCCACCATTGCAAGGCTTTGATTCAAGTCGTAAATGTGTTATTACAACTGATGCTAGTTGCAAGGAAATAGGAGCAGTTCTTACCCAAATTAATAAGAAAGGGTATGAAGATACAATTGCCTTTGCCTCACGTTCATTAACTCCTACTGAAGAGAAGTATTCAGTTATTGAACGTGAGGCACTTGCATGTGTATGGGCACTGGAACACTTTAGACAGTATGTGTGGGGTACTACAGTTATCTTAAGATGTGACCACAAACCACTTGTGAAGGTTTTAACCACGAAGGGGTTGTATAAGGCTTCTCCTAGGCTTGTGAGAATGTCTGTACGCTTGTTTGACTACAATTATGTGGTGCAATACTTACCTGGAGTGAAGAATACAGTTGCAGACTTCATAAGCCGCATGCCCTTGCCATCAAAAGATACCGATGAGTTTCAGAATACCAATGAAGATGGAAAAGAAGACATGTGGGTGGCTATTGTGGAGGAAGGTATATGCAATGGAATCATGCGAGATGAATGGAATACAGAGCAGAACTCGGATGAGGTGATGAAAGAATTGAGTGTCATGATTACTAAAGGGTGGCCGTTAAAGAAAATGGTTAATAAAAATGTGTTACCTTTTTGGGAAGTAAGGGACGAATTAACCATGGAAGAAGGTCTATTTCTTAGGAATGGAAAGGTAATACCTCCCATCACCTTAAGCGGGAAAATTCTTGAGATTTGCCATGAAGGCCATCTAGGCATCGGTAAAACTAAGAATAGAGTGAAACATTGGTACTGGTGGCCGGCGATAGATAAGGAGGTAGAAAGAATGGTGAGAGATTGCCACGTTTGTGATAATGCTGATAAAACGCATGTGATGTTAAGACCGCCTTTACATCCCATTCCTTCTCCCAACATGTCATGGGAAAGAGTAGGTATTCATGTCATGGGACCTATTGGTGAAGGTGATGAGCAGACCTTCCTATTAGTACTTGTGGATCACTTTTCCAAGTGGCTTGAGGTAGGAATTGTAAGGAAAGCTGATGTAAGCAGTATCATCAAATTTATGGATAAAATTTGTGTAAGAGAGGGTTTACCAAAATGTATTGTGTTGGACAATGGGACACAATTCACGTCTTCTGCTTTCCAAGATTATGTGGGAAGGAATGGAATAAAACATCATACCACTTCAATTTACCATCCTGCAGGTAATGGTTCTGTAGAAAGGTTTAACCGTGTACTGAAAGGAATGATTCAATGGTCGAATTGCAACAATTTGGTTTGGAAAACAGAATTAGGGAAAACTCTGTGGGCTTTTAGGATTACTGCATGTAACAGTACGAATGCAAGTCCGTTTGAACTCATGAGGGGTAGAACTCTCATGTCGAAAGATAATGTTGGTTGGCTCAAAGCTGCCAAAAGGGTAGAATGGTGTCCGGAGGAGGTGAAGACAAATATTGAAAAAGCTCAGGATAAATATAAGAAGCATTATGATGACATCCACAAGTGTAAGGAGTTTACGTTATGTGTTGGTGATGTTGTGAGAGTCAAGAGCAATAAACACACTATCAAGGGCCAAAGTAAATTTTCTTCCCCCATGAGAGTAATAGCAGTGTACAATAATTCAGCGCGACTCAATGATGGTAAAGTGTGGCATGTATCCGCTTTGTCACCTTGTAAGAGTACCAGAGTTGACTCGGGAATGGAGATTAGTATTCCGAAGAGTTATATGTGGAAAGAATGGTTAGAAGGGAAGAATGAGGCAAGAGAAGAACATGATCATCAATGTCAACATAGAGTTGATTTAGGGAGCACCGGTGATCGTCATCTTCCATCAAATGACCTGAGGTCATCTAACTGTTCCAGAGGCTCTAGGAGCTTGGAGGGAATCCAATGTAGGAGTGGAAGGTGGAGTAGATCTGGCAGGAGAATTGTAAAACCAAAGAAGTTAGATGACTATTATTCATAGTAACGTTCTTCAAGGTGGAGCAGATCTGACAGGAGAATTGTAAATCAAAGAAGTTAAATGACTATTATTCATAGTAATGGGTTTTTTTGGAACTGTTTATTGGGATATGTTCAACTGTTTTGTTTATAGGAATAAATATTGTTTATTCTCATATTGTTTTTATTGTAAAGAGAGAAGATATGTAGTGTCCGCAGTAGAATGAGGATTTCTGCACGCGCTGGTTGTGATTAGAGGTATTCGAGAACGGTGTGTGAGAGAGGTTACCGAAGCACTGCACGTCTCCCTTTTTTATGATGTATCTGGAATGGAAAAAAGAAATTTCTTAACACTCACTGGGTGTTGGCAGATTCCTACAGTCTACAACCCTGTATTACCTGATTTTTTTGCTGCCTGCGTGTCGTTATTCTTTTAGAGAGTAATATTTCCACGTGCTGCCTTGCACTATCTGTAAAAATTTTGAGAAACATATTTTTCTTTATCGGTGCGGGGAAACATATTCTTGCGTGAGTTTTCATGATTTGCAGTGTAAATGTCAAATTCAGTATGCGTGATTAAACAATTAACTTCAGTGGCAAACGTAAACAAACAATATCTTACGGCATCACCCACCAAACACAAAGGTTAGTCTCTTCAAATATACAGAATCAACTTTTACAGCAGCGGCTTAGCAGTGGAAACATGTAACATTTAGGCAATGAATTGCAACATTATTGTACACATGGTGTTTTGATACATTTGCTATTTTGTTCTTTTGGAACATTAGACTTTCACGTCATAATACACACTACAATGAGGAACCAGTGATATCATTTTGATAAAGTAATCCAAAATTTGGGTATCGAAGTACTATGTTGGCATCGACTTCTCTGGCATCAATAAATCGCGTCTAGTATGGCATCTTGTACATTTGTTTTGTCATTATTCGGAATAACTAATTCAGACTCTACATTACGCTCATGCTGACCTTTCTTTGTGCGTCGACTCCTGCCAACATCAAGAACGATGCGGAGTAATTAAGAAGAGAAAACAGCTTGAATGGCTGTCTCTTTGACTGTGCACGTGGGGATAGTGGACTATTACACATTACAGAATAATGCTGATTGCATAACTTCAAACACGGCTATCCAGGATCCCGCAGATTTCTTCCCTTCCCGACTAATCCCCACAACGCGCTAACCTTTAATTAATTTGGTGCAGAGTAGTAACAGGGCGGACGCTGACAGTTACGTGCACGCCGTGCCCAGAGGGACACCTTTACGTGATACAGAGAGGAAACATTTTCTGCTGAGCTCGAGCAACAGAGCTCCCTCAGCGACGCAAGTCCTAGATTTAAAGGGCATCAAAACTCAGGTACTGAACCTGATTGGTTATGCTACTAACACAGAGGCACCCTGCCTTACTTAAGTGAGATTTGAGTAAAACATATATCATGTAGAGAAAAGCATAGACACAACAACACGTAATTAATTTTATTTCAGGTGTTGAATTTTTTTTCTTTAACAGATCAAATGCGCCCCCAGAGGAAAGCTCACTGGTAGGAATTTCCTAAGAGCATGATCGTAAAGAAAATCTAAAACGAGTTCACACAATTGCAACCCAAGATGTTATACTGACAGAGCCGCGCAATATCTTGAGCAATTGGTGCGAAAATAAAAGATTCTCTCCCTGTAACTCAGCTTGCTTCCCCTGCTTCATTATCATCATTCTTGATTTGTACAACTCAGGCAGTTTGCTATAGAAATATCATGTAAAATGCGCATGTCCCTGATGTGATTCATTTGGTATCCTGATGGTGGGCCGTGTCATTGTGGAAGGTGAAAATGAGAGGATGATTTTGTTTACTGTGGACATTGAAAGTTATTTACTGGTTTGTGGTTTCTCACAACTTTAAGCAGTAATCAAAATTCCTGTTCAACGCCCTTCATATTTCGGATCTGCATACAATATTACCTGGATATTTTTTTTCTCCAAAATAGTTGTTGCTTAGGCAGCTAGACCTATCTTAAGTAAATGTTCCTCCAATTATTTACAAATTCTATACCTTGTGAACAAGACTGGCAGAATGGACTTCATTCTTGAGTTAGTTATATTTTTTAAATACATCTTCCCAGAAGAGCGTCTATTCTTGCTATCCCTTTCTTCTAACAATATTTTATTTCACACATAAGGTCCCCTACCTGGCTACAACTAAGCAAGTTTTGAGACCATGAATTTATATGTCCTAATCTGTGTTTCAAACCATAATGCAGTGACTTCCCCATATCAGCATGTCAAAGAACTACAAAGGTAGATAAAGTGCAACTTACGTTTATGAATTATTAGGATTAATACCAAAGAGCCCTGATATTCTTAGGAACCCTAGCTAGTGTTCATTTCTTTTATACTGCTGGAGGTGAGCGTGCAAGATCATTTCCTAAACCATACCTTACACTAGCATAGGTCCCTTAGGTTATCAATGTCAAAAACCTTCACTCTTCAGTTATTAAATGTAGAGGCATTGGCTTTTGTCCTCACTTGAGCCACATTTTTAACACAGCTTTTGGGACTGTGATCCACTGTATTTCTACAGTTTACATTACCAGTATACATGGTTCTTTCCAAAGGCAAGACCATCTCTTCCATAAACCAGCTAAAATGCATTATGGAGATCTCCATCCCTTACGTACGTTAATTTAGTTAATCCCGTTCCAGTATGGAGATCTATTTCTGGATTTCGGTCTCTTTCTGTCTTTTGTCTGTGGCCATTGAAGACAGAGGATACCTCTGAATGAAAGGACATTCACTTCTGATAGGTATAATTTAGTGGGCACATCTCCAACAGTACATAAAGTGCTATGCATCATACAGATGGTGACATCTCAGTCACCACCCCTCGCTGACAGCATCATCTAACATCAAGACACAATGGCTGAGATAGCACTGCTCCCTCCTTCCCCACATGGGCAGTAACTGTAGCATGCTGCAGTAAGGCAACAATAGTACATTACCCCTATGTCCCTCGTCCTCATCCTAGTCATTACAAAATGAGGTGATGTCATCTTGTGACAGAAAAAAGAACCATAGGATCCTTGAAAGCTAACCCCATCCACCCTACTGGGGAACCATTAAGGGGGCTGGCACTCTTGGCTCCTCCTGTTTTTTTGTCCCTGTGACTGGTCAAGTTCAAGGATGTCCCTGCTGGGGTGTGGCTGTTTAAGGCATTGATCACCTTTATTTCTGGGCTTGAAAGGTGGCATCCCTCTGGCTGGGCAGCAGCTGACAGTAGGAGAGAGGATGCAGCGATTTATCCTGCTGCCCTATGCCCAGGATATGTCCTTTGTTGTTGGGCAGGGAATGTGGTATGCAGCCATCTTTATTTTTCTTAATGCTCCTTTGGTAAGCTGGGTGAAGTGAGTGAGCGTCTTTGGCCAACACAGGCACAATATGTTGAAAATAATTCATGCGCCTGAATGAGACGCCTGGTGTGCGCATCCTTTCTGTTTGGATGTACGGGTAGGAAGCTCGCTAAAACCATAATATTAAAGACAAGGTAAGAAGCTTTCTCTTTTACTGGTGTGCTTTCTGTTCTTTGGGCATTATGGGGAAGCATTTGGAAAAGAAGAGGCATGCTTCTCCTTCTGCTACTTTTTTCTCACTTGGCCATTCTCCTGTGCCAAAACATAGAAAAAAGCATGGAGAGGAGGACACAATCCGCCAAATAGTTTTAGATACCTTGACTGCCTTCAGCGACAAAACACCTTTTGCTCTTGGCAATAAACGTAAAGGGGCGTTGTCTGTGTCTGGGGACTTGTATTCTTCTGCCCCTATCCCTACTGAGTTCAAGGGGAAGTATATTGCTGAGAAGATGATTCGAGAATTGTTAGTCCATATAAGGGGAAATATGGGTTGTCCTCTTAGTGATAAGCCGTGAACCTCTGAGGAATCCCTGTTGAGGCAGTTAAAAAAAAAAAAAAACTATCTAGTTCTATCCATCAGTTCATTAAGGATGTCACCAGACAAGACTGGAAGGATCCTGATTAAATTGTTATGTTACCCGGGTTTATGGCAAAATGATTTCCCCTAGAGGATATTGACTCAATTAAATTCAATTTAACTTTATTCGGTACAGCAACCGTAAAAAAACATATAAAAAAACACATAAAAAACCATTGCATGATATCATGTTATACAGAAACAATCACTCAAATCCATTAAAGACACCTAGACAACAATAAATAAAATGTAATATAATGTAAATATAATATGCATACATTAAAAAGGACCCTAAGAGTCGTTAAGCAATTTACAAAATTATGACTCCCAGTAAAGCTCTAGAATGGGGTAAACAACATACACAATACTAAGCCAATGCTAACTGTAACTCCCCAAAAAACACACACATTTCCTCTGACTTTAGCTCTCCTAGCAATAATTGCCTGAAAAGGTGGTGCAGGGGTTGTAAACCATTAAGAGCTATCAGAATCAACTCATAATCCACAACACTGCCTATAGCACCTTGCACCCATGATCAAACATAATAAAAGTAACATATATCAATAAATACAGTGCAGCCTGATCATTAAAAGCAATAAAGAATCAATAAGCTCTAGAGAATCCATCGATTCTTAAGAGGCCTTGGTACTCAGAAAGTCCTTTTGTTCATAACAACATAGCCAACCATTTGATTTACTAGTTATCAGTACCCCTTTGTGAATTGGTCTTGGCCTCAAACTTATGGTTACTCGATCGATTCTCACCTAATAATTTGCAACGCTTACGCCATAGCAGACAAGGAATCGGCTTACTGAGTATACCATTGGTTCTGCAGTGTTTATCCTGAATAAACACAGTGCCACCTGAAAGTTTGCAATCTCTAGAGATAAGCAAAGAGGACAGAGCCATCGACATCTTGCTTGTCAGTAGCCTGGACAGACAATAATAATATGATTAATTGACTCAAAGCCAACCTACATACAGGACATAAAGCAGATACACGCCCCCTTGGACTAAGCGCTATAACTAATGTTCAAAGGAAAACACCCAGACCTAAATCGCAGGTAAAGGCTCCTAACCAGAGGGGGAGATAAAATGTCCAGGAAGGGATCAATCAACGGAGCAGCTTTAACTTATAGGAGCCTTTCTGTTAAATGGCCCAAATTGGTCCTAGAATGTTGGTGCTCCAAAATGTAACACCTATATGCCGACTTGACAACCTGTTTATCTGCCTTATGAATCGGCTTGGGATTATCCCAAAAGTGCCAATAACTTCAGCTTCCTACTCCAGTTCTAAAAAAAACCCTCAACCAAGGCGTTTTGAGAGTGTGGTCATGTCTTAATAAATCCCGTAAACAATCTCTGTATATGTTCAATTCAGGGACCAAATGACTCTATTTTACCAAACAATGTCCATGTTGACTATGTGGTGACTAGTCTTATGGGTCATCCCTTTATGGCAGAGGATAACATTTTATGGAACTCTTCAGACAAGAAGATGGATTCTGCCTTAAAAAGGGTATTTTCTGGTTCCCGTGTGGCAATAAAAGCAGGGATGTATGGGACCTATACGTTGCAATCTCTCATTATTGATTTCAAGGCTTTGTACACTGCCATTCAGAACGGGCAGATATCCTCAGCTTGTGGAAGACATAGAGCATCAAATTGAATTCTTATCTGACATTTCCTTTGATGTTGTTAGATCAGCAGTTCTCGCAGGAGGTGCATCCATTGCTACAAGAGGAAATCTTTATTTGAAAGATTTGAATGCTGATGCAGCACAAAGAGCTGTTGCACTCAAAATGTCATTTGAGGGTTCTCCTCTCTTTGGTGTAGAGCTGGAGGACAGACTGCACCATATCTTAAAGAAACTGTAGAATTCTTCCTCGTTATACCACCATTCCTCGAAGGGGAAACATTCTTCAAAATTCAGATCTTCATTTCAGCAGTCTTAAAGAAGGAAATAGAATATGGACCAGTGGACAAAGATTCAGCCTAGATCTTCCATCAAATCTTTTAGAAAAAACAAACCAGATCTGAACTCTCAAGGGCAGTGCTCATGTCTATGCCAAGACGGAGGCCTCTGTATTAAGGATCTGTGTAAGAATTCAACAATTCACTTCTCAGTGGCAACTGTTGACAATGGATCATTAGGTGCTTCAGGTGGTAAAGTGGGGTTAACTTATAGACTTCCTATCTGTTCTATTTTCAATGGAGATCATTTGTACTCCACTGCCTCTAGATCCTATTAAAAAGAGGGCATTGTCAGAGGGGGTTCCATT
This sequence comes from Pleurodeles waltl, assembly GCF_031143425.1. Taxonomy (NCBI): domain Eukaryota; kingdom Metazoa; phylum Chordata; class Amphibia; order Caudata; family Salamandridae; genus Pleurodeles; species Pleurodeles waltl. Next base: position 759,893,642 of record NC_090450.1, read on the forward strand.
GCTTCAGAAGAAGGGTGTCATTGTTCCTGTCCTCAGAAATGAATGAGGTCAAGTGGGTATGAGATTAAAAATGGAAACCCTACAAAGTATAATTCTCCTGATCCTGCCCAATCACTTCCTATTAACCCTGGATCTTATGGACACTTACTTGCACATTCATATTGCCACCCAACATCACAAGTTCCTGAGGATTGCAGTGGGGACCTCCATATGCAATACAAAGTTCTTTCATTCAGCCTTAAGTCAGCCGAAAGATTTTATCAAGATAATGGCACCAGTGGTGGCTTACTTGCATCTTCCGGGCATTTTGATTTTCTCTGCCTAGATGACTGGCTCCTGCAGGCACCATGTGTACAACAGAATCAACTCTTGTCGGAAAAGAATGCCAGCTATCTCCCTCAAATGATCTAATCTTTAAAGGAGCCCATTTCAAAATGGATCTTGGGAGAGTTTTTCAGCCTGAGAAAATTATTTTGTGTTTGCAGTTGGTAGTCCAGGATCTTCTCTCCAGGGATCAGGACCTGTCAAAGCTTTGGTTGGAAGTTCAGGGGTACTTGGTGGCTACAATACGTAAAGGTCAGTGGGCGAAGCATCACCTATGTCCTCTTCTGTGGCATTTAAACAGTCATTGGTCATCAAACATTCATTCCTTGGACAACTTAATTCCTCTGTCACAAGAGATCAGGCTCAGTCGTCTTTGGTGGTTGTACACAAGCAGTCTGTCCAAAGGGATGCAGATGCATTTGGATCCTCCATTAGTCATCACAATAGATGCCTGTAAACTGGGCTGGGGAGCTACTCTATTGGACAGGTCCTGCCAGTTCAAGTGGTCTTTCCTGGAGAGTTGCAGATCATCAAATTGGAGGGAGTTGACAGCAGGTGGTTTCCAAATTTGCAGGAGTTGGCATTATCCAGGTTGATGTTTTTTGAGATATGCAGATGATTTGAGGAACCCTTTCTGGATCTCTTTGCAACCAAGAGCAAAGTTCATCTTCAAAGGTTGTGCTCCAGGTTTCCAGAACAGTGAACTTGGGGAGTGGATGCATTGATGATGAAGTGGCTGAGACGTCTCCTCTATACATTCTCTTCCTTCACATTGATCCAGAAGGTTCTCTTGAAGTTCCAGCAGGAGGGATGGGCTTAATTCTTGTAGTTCCTTATTGGTCACGCAGGTCATGGATTCTGCTTCTGAAGTCCTCAGCTTATCTACCTCCTTGGGTACTGCTGAGGTCTCGGTCTCCTCTCAGAACTTCCACTCTTGCCTTCTGGCTCCAAATCACTCTATTGGTTTGGAGGTTGAGAAGTCTAGACTTTTAGCAAAGGGTCTTTCCACTTCCTCAGTCGAGCTAATTCAGCACTCCAGAAGACATTCCACTTTGAAGTCTTACTCAAAGCACAGGAAGACATTTGCCTCTTGGAGCTCTGCTCTGCTCATGATCTTTCTGCACCTACCTGTGTTTGGTCTGATATTTTGTTGTTTCTTCTGGATGGGTTTTACTAAAGTCTCTCTCTTTTTATTTTAAAAGCTCAATGATTTGTTATTAAGGCTTTTAGAGACTTTTCTGAGCCTTCTTTGGTGATGCATTCTTTGGTGTCTAGACTGTTTAGAAGATTTTGATGGTAAGACCAATGAGAAATCCCCTTTCTCCAGCTTGGGGTGGTCTTACTGTTTAATGGGCATTGCAATTCCATCCTTTTGAGCCTCTGGAAAGTGTAGATTTGTAGTTACTTTCCTAATAAGTTATTTTCCTAGTTGCTATTACCTCGGCTAGAAGAATTGGTGTGCTGGGAACCTTAAAATGCTGCCTTCCCTTCATTTGATTTTTGGAGGAAGGGGTCATTTTAAGACCTGACCCTACATTTGTTCCACAGGTTAACTCTATTTTTTTACAGATTCCAGGAAATAACCTTCCTTTTTTCTTTCACTTTTAATTGTTTCTGAAGAAACATTGTTTGAATATTCATGATGTTAAACGAGATCTTAAGATTTATGTTACTAGGGCTCAGCAGTTCAGGAAAACTGACTCCTTGTTTATTACTTTTGGGCAGTGTGGAAAAAGGCAAAAATGCAACATTTATGAGTCTTAGTAGATGGATTAATTCGACTATTTTGTTGGCTTTGCAGGATGTTTTAGGAGACCTTACAGTTCAATGAAGGTCCACAAGAGGAATGGCCACCTCCTGGGTGGAGGTCCATTGTGTATCAATCCAGGAAATCTGCAGCCTGGCTACTTGGTCCTCAGAGCAGACATTTGTCAAGCATTGTCACCTTAATAATTGTTCTTAGTTAACATTTGAATTTGGGTACAGGTGGTGTTCCAGACCCTCGCTCTGTAAAATCAAAGTCTGCCAGAGACATCCATTTCATTTCCAGCACATGCAACAATGACACACAAGCATTGATGGTGCTTGCGACTGGAGGAAGATCATTCTAGCTTTTATACATATATCACTGCCTCAGGTGCTCCACCATCTGTAAGCCACTGACATGCATAGGATGTTCTACTGTTCTATTTATGTGAAGAATTATTTGACAGTTGCCATTGTTCTGATTTTAAAGTGCAAATGCAAACAAAAACAAGCATGCACAAGTGCACAACTTTAAAGTTACCACTGTAGTGATAAATACTCAAAGTAGGTTGTGAATTTCTTAAAAGTAAAAAAATATAACAATACTAATGATAACATATACAACAATGTTATGCAATAAATTGTGCTTTCTCAACTTTCCCCATTAGCTCAGATTGGGATCTTAATAGGGGTTTAGTGACAATTACACACCTCACTTGCAAGAAGTTTTCCCTGATAGAAATGACTGGCAAAATGTGCATGATTTAATTTATGGAAGTATTAGGGTAAAAGCCAAAAATGTATATATATATATATATATATATATATATATATATATATATAATGCAGTAGCATTTTTGCAGAGTACCTTTGTGACTGATGGCACTGTTGAAGGTCAAGGTGCAGGGGAACTACCTGTCCCAGAATACCAAGGTTGTGGAGAGCCCAGGACAAGCACCAGCTGTGTACCATGTGTCATCGTCCCATCTGCAGGGGACACCATTTTCGCAGGAGAAGGTGGACTACCTGTCCCAGAATACCAAGTTTGTGGGGAGGTGTCCAGGACAAGCACCAGCTGTGCACCAGCTATGGGCACTGTTGGTGCTATATATAGCGTTCGCGTGTCATCTTTCCATAGCTGGGATGAGCGCAAGCCATGCCTGGGCAAAGCCTGGGCCAAGGGCCAGCCTGTTCTGTGCACGTCAGAGCCAGGAAGAGTCAGGCCAAGGCCCTCTCCCATGGCCCTAGCTATTTGGAAGCATGCTGGAGATGTACTCTAGGTTTAACAGTGAGTACACATTCTGACATTTCTGACATTTTCATTGTGCTATGGGAAAAGAAAGGCCTCAGACTGTGTTGCGAGTAATGGGCCCGAAATTTTTTTTGCTAAAAAACATGCAGCAGGCAATTGCACCTTAGATGTCATTAAACTATTGCTAGAGGAGGTGGAGGACATAATAAATGATGGCAAACAGAAAAAGGGCTTGAGCACTAAACTAAAACTTGCCCATTTTTTCAAGAACAGAGGCAGGAGAGGAGGGCAACTTCTAATTCAGCCATTGCTAGTTCAACTGCAGTCGAGGGAACATGCGCAATTGCAAGCTTAACCCTAAATAATAAATCAACGAATGACTAATACTGCTAATGATTTACCCTCTGATTCCACAGTTCAAATAACCACATTTTCATTGACTACAACAGGGCATGCCACTTCTCTCACTAAGCCAAGTTTAGTCTTCTCAAATCATTATGCCCCCTTGTGAACTTGGCTAAAGAAGCAGAAGGGCAGAATGCACAGGAAGACATGTATCTAAAAATTGCAAGTCTGAAAGAAAGGTTAGATGCCATAAAATCAACTGCACACATCCTGAATGCGAAAATGGTCGAGTTCCAAACAGGTAATACAAGTATATCAAACAAACTTGCTGCCCATCTAGCTGTGAGCCAAGAGAAGTGGATGGGCTGCTAACCATGCCCTACCTGCTCTGCTAGCTCACTGCATGGGGATGTCGACTCACCAGGCAGTAGCATGGGTAATGCTGATCAGTACATGCCTGATAGACGAGACTGGGAGCAAGTAGGGAGGCATATCTCATATCATCCTGCCTTGGAGCAAACTGCAATTAAATACCACATACATCAGTTAAGGCTTGACAATAGAGCAACTTCTTCCACACATTTAAAAAGGTCTAACCACCTAAATGTCCTTCCACACATTTAAAAAGGTTTAACCAAACTCCAGCATTAGCCATCAACGAACCCATTAAATAGTTTATTGTTAATATGACAAGAGTCTGCAAACTGCTGACAGGAGGACAGGAGTCAAGAGAGTCACTGAAAATCAAAGTGATGCACTGGTTTGGACATAAGCGTAATTGTCTCTCAATGGATGACTCTGACATTATTTGCACTCAACTCCTGTCCGAACCACAAAGCACTTATCCACCCAATACAGTCATATTCCAAGGTCTGACAATGCTGCAAGGGAACATTTTACTCCTCGGATGTACACTCATTCCCAGAATTCTCTAGTGACAAACAAGATTTCTCTATGGACTATCTTATATCATCCTGGAAGTTAGCAGGTCTTTGTCCTAAATTCTTTGACCCTGAATGGGCAACCCTCCTTGAACAATTCAATGTTATTTTGTTACAGGAAACATGGGCACTTGAACAAAATTTCAAACAAGAATACACTAACTTTAGCATATAAGCTGTTGCCTCAAATGCAGTCTGCCATTCTGGTGTGTTCATTATTTGGGTAAGAACTCAATTGGGCTTGTCTTAAAGCAAGATTGAACTAAACAATCAAGACATCTTGGGCCTAACCATGAAAAATAACAATGTCTTGAAGGTTAAAACGTACAATATTTACACCCGTACTGTACACAGAAACAAGTAACCACCCCATGCTGTATCAGTTTGCCCAACACTAAGCTGAAAGTAGAGACAATGCTCTTGCCCTGATTGCTGGTGACGTCACCAACTTTGAGCCATTGGATGGCATTTAGGCCTTAATTATGACATTGGCGGCAAATCCTGCTTACCGCCATGGTGTCGGCCCCCAACATGCTGTCCCGGTGGCGGTTATCCATTCGCCATATTATGACACACACATACACACACACCAAACTGACAGAGTTCAGCCACATACACAAATCTGCCAGCCCAAAGGTCAGTGGTAAACTGTTGGTACCAACACCCATACCATTACACCAACAAAACAACACCCACCACATCATGACCACGAATCACCACAGCGGACATTCAACAGGGGTAAACCATTGGCGGTACACACCACTGCACTCAGAATGGACACCCAAATACTAAACTACACAACATTTGCCAATTATAAAAACATACACCTGACACCCATATACATACCACACCCACCCACTCACACCACTATAAAACACCCACCCACATTACCCACAACTCCTTATGAATACAAATCATTGCCACCAGACAGACATCAAGACCACTGCGACGACTACACACGCACACACCCATATATCCTTCACGCACTCCACTACACACACCCAATCACACTACCCAACACCCACACACTTAAACACACCACACAACACCCATGGCCCAACAAAAGCACACCCATTTCACAGATGAGGAGTTGTGGATCATGGTGGAGGAAATAGTCAGGGTAGAGCCACAGCTCTTTGGAGCACAGGTCCAGCAGTTATCCATTGCAAGAAAGTTGGAGCAATGGCGGAGAGTCGTGGACAAGGTGAACGCCGCAGGACAGCATCCAAATCAAGGGACGAAATCAGGAAGAGGTGGAACAACCTACGGGGGAAGGTACGATCCATGGCTGCAAGGCACCAGCTTGCAATCCAGAGGACTGGCGGTGGACCCCCACCTCCTCCCCAACAGATCACAGCATGGGAGGAGTAAGTCTTGGCAATACTGCATCCAGAGGGACTCAATGGAGTAACCAGAGGACTGGACACTGGTAAGTCAACAGTTACCACTTATCACCCCAATACCTGCATGCCATCTCACACCCTCACTCACATCACTCCACTCCATCCCACGCACTGCACCAATGCAGATGAGTAACTCCAATGCCAGGCCCTGCATGCCATACCAATGAACTGACAGCCCTCCCAGCCCTGCATGGATACCCATCACCAAAGCATTCACAGCATAGGGGTACTAACAATTGCACAATACATCAACAGACACATTCCAAGGTGGCAGGGCAACAGCAACAATAGATTGGTCACCCCAGCCCACTCCCACTCTACCACAGAGCCTCCCCCATCAGTATCCTACACCACAATACTACCCAGCATACTCACACCTCTGTCCCAGGACACATCAATCGGCAGTTGGCCCACCTGTACAGGGACCCGAGTCCACACCTCGCCCCCAAGACAATCAGGGACCTGGGGGTCAGTGGCAGTGGGCACACTGTTCAGGGGACCGGGGCACAAGGCAACAGGGACACTGGGAGGACTGCTGTGTGCCAGGGGATGACAGGACCAGGTTACTGTCTCTCCACAGGGCACTCACATATGTCCTGGGGGCTTACAAACAATCCCAGGACATGTTGGGCCAGATCTGAACAACATGCAGGAGAACAAGCGGCAGCAGGAGGAACACCATCAGGAGATCAGGGAGGACTTGCAGGCCCTCAACACCACCATGATCTCCTTAGCAAGAGTGCTGGCAGACATGGCCCACATCATGAGGGAATGGACAGCACAGCAGCAGGCCCCTACCACTAGCCAGTCTATTGATCAGCCCACCACTCCTGCTGCAGCTAGTGAACAGGAGGCTCCGCCACAGGACCTGCAGGCCATCAGCACCCCTCCCCTTGCAGAAGGTGAACCACCCACAAATGTTCCCTGCAACCCAGACAGAAGCCAGAGACACTTGCCAAGACCAAGACCACCGCCAGGAAATGAGACTCTCCTGATTGTCCTCCTTGTGTCCTACCCTGTCACCTTGTCTACTTTGAACTGCTTTTGCTCCCCTTCCTATGGCCCCTTGGATACTGGACCTGTGCTACAAACAGACGGGAACAATACCCTGGACTTTCCTCCACCATTGCCCCATTCCATTGCACTTTTTAGTCACTTATGTGCACTACAATAAACACCCTTGAACACAATTTGAGTGACACTGTTTTATGTGTTGAAAATGTGCTTTTGTGGCAACAGTCTAGCGCAAATGATCTGAACACTGTGATAGCATACAAATAATGACCTATAACTGTCTGTAGTGATCACATCAGGACTATTTTGTCATATTATCAACATCAGGAAAATGAGAATCCATAGGTGACAGTAAGTTGAGATGCAAAGGAAGTGAATGCCATCATGCTACAGCCACACAGAAAACATCAATAGTCAGAGGAATGGCCAGTTCCACTATCTCACCTGCCTGTCGTTGGAAGTATTGACATATAACTGATGTTCTGTTGTACTCATCCTCTGCCTCCTCATCCTCACTGTCCTCAGGGTCCACTGCTGCCACAGGGGCATCTCTGGTCTCCTCCTGCAGAAAAGGCACATGCCATCTGTGTGCCAGGTTGTGCCACAGCAGCATGCCACTACTATCTGGCAGACCCTTCTGGGTGAGTAGCACAATGATCCACCTGTCAAATGGAGCCACCTGATCCTGGCCTTCGTTATCCCAAAGGTCCTCTCGATGATTCTTCTGGTTCACTCATGTGCCTCTATAAAACAATCCTCAGCCCCTATCGTAGCATTCCTCACAGGGGTCAGGAACCACAATAGGTTTGTGTTAGAAATTGGGTTTTTGGTTGACAGTCAGGTTACCACCTGTTCAAGCAAGGACCCTCACTCTAGTCAGGGTAAAAGAGAATCACCTTCAGCTAACCCCTTCTTACCCCCTTGGTAGCTTGGCAGAGCAGTAGGCTTAACTTCAGAGTTCTAGGTGTAAAGTATTTGTACCAACACACAAAGTAACTTAATGAAAACACTACGAAATGACACAACACGGGTTTAGAAAAATAAATAATATTTATCTAAACAAAATAAGACCAAAATGGCAAAAATCCAAAATACACAAATCAAGTTATCACTTAAAATGCAAAAAGAGTCTTCATGTAATTTTAAACACACACTAAGACTATTAGCGTGAAAATTTACCATGGGTGAGTCAAAGATAACCCCGCACGGGAGAGTGTGTGTCAAGAAGGTCTTGTGATGCGTCGATTCCACTCATGAGGGAGAACTTGCGTTGTTTCTCCTTTCGTCGGGTCGCGTCATTTCTTCTCTCTGCAGGAGAGTGATGCGTCGATCCGTTCAGCACTCTCGGGTCCGGGAAGGCCTTGTGTTGTTTTTACATGCCCAGCTGTGTTTGTGTCGGAAATCCAACCGCACAATTGTCTGAAAACCACGCAGCACGGGTTGTGATCTCACCAGCCTCCGTCAGCAATTCTGCACGTCATTTCTCCAGCTCCATGCGTCGATTCTTCAGTCGCAATACAGGTGAGCGTTGATTTTCAGCCGCGAAGCCGGTGGTGCGTCGATTTCCCAGCTGCAGATTGGAGTCACCTGAATCTTTTCCCTGTATGGCGTTCTGTGCATGGATTTCTTCCTCTTAGGCTGCCAGCTTCTCCTTTCAGGGTCCCAGGAACTGGATGGGCACCACTTGGCAGGATAGGAGTCTCTCCAGAGACTCCAGTTGCTGGCAGAGAGAAGTCTTTGCTGTCCCTGAGTCTTCAAACAACAGGAGGCAAGCTCTAAATCAAGCCCTTGGAGATCGTCACAAGATGGAAGGCACACAAAGTCCAATATTTGCCCTCTTTCTCTGGCAGAAGCAGCAACTGCAGGATAGCTCCACAAAGCACAGTCACAGGCAGGGCAGCTCTTCTTCCTAACCTCTTCAGCTCTTCTCCAGTAGAGGTTCCTCGTTCTTTCCAGAAGTGTTCTAAAATCTGTGGTTTTGGGTGCCCTTCTTATACCCAATTTCTCCTTTGAAGTAGATCTACTTCAAAGCACAGTCTCTCTTGAATGTGAAATCCTGCCTTGCCCAGGCCAGGCCACAGATACTCACCAGGGGGTTGGAGACTGCATTGTGTGAGGACAGGCACAGCCCTTTCAGGTGTAAGTGACCACTCCTTCCCTCCCTCTTAGCACAGATGACTCATCAGGATATGCAGGCTACATCCCAGCTCCCTTTGTGTCACTGTCTTGTGTGAGGTGCAACCAGCCCAACTTTCAAACTGACCCAGACAGGGAATCCACAAACAGGCAGAGTCACAGAAATGATATAAGCAAGAAAATGCTCATTTTCTAAAAGTGGCATTTTCAAACACACAATCTTAAAATCAACTTTACTAAAATATGTATTTTTAAATTGTGAGCTCAGAGACCCCAAACTCCACATGTCCATCCGCTCCAAAGGGTATCTACACTTTAATCAGATTTAAAGGTAGCTCCCATGTTAACCTATGAGAGGGACAGACCTTGCGACAATTAAAAACTAATTTAGCAATATTTTACTGTCAGGACATATAAAACACATTACTATGGCCCTCATTACAACATTGGCAGTAAATCCCGCTTTCCGCCATGCAGAAGACCACCAACATACCGTTGTGGCAGCGGAATTCTGCCGCAGGTATCACGACCCACAGCTCGGAATCTGCCACAATAAAGACACCCACACAAGTCCGCCACACCAAAGGTCAGTGATAAACTGGCGATACCAAAACCCACACCATCACGCCAAAAGGAATGTGCCCATAGTATCACGACCCACGAATCAACGCGGTGGTCTTTCAACTGCGGTAAACCATTGGCGGTACACACTACCGCGCTCAAAATACACACACACTAACAAAAGACAACCACATTGGAACCTGATACACATACACCACACCCACACACCCAATCCAATATAAAGCCCACATCACCCACAAACCCTTACAACCAGAAATTTGAAAGAAGGCCAGAGAGAGAGACTACCTAACACAACACCAGCATCCACAGACACACAACACCATCACTCATACAACATCTACGCACCTCAAACAACACACACCAACACATCTCCTAACACATCACAACAGACACCACCTCACACATCACCCACACCACATCATGGCACCCCAAAGACACCCCAAGAATCTTTAAGTTGTGCCATTTCCCAGGCATTTTTGTGTGCCCAACATCCTAAAGGCGCAAAACCTCAACGGTGGTTTAATTCTGCTTGTACGGCTGCCCATAGAGACCTAAAGTTAGCGATTAAAACCATTCCACGTAATCATGATTTAATTAAGCAGGCCAGGGGCCGATATAAATCAGTCCTAGAAGAAAGAAAGAATGAAGTACGCACTAGTGCTTGGGAAGATCTTATGGCAGCGACAGAACTACGGGATCCCTCTCAATTTTGGAAGGTGGTTAATCACCCATATTTCTTAGGAAAGGAAAACAGGGAAGATGACTGTTTGATACCAGAGGGGGTTTGGGTAGACCACTTTTCATCTGTATTTCAATCTGCAGATAATCCCAATGATGGAGAGGAGGGATGTGGCCTCCCACGATTGGCTACTCCAAATCCAGTTAAGAGCGCCATCTTACTTGAGGCACACGAGATTAGTGCAGCAATAACTAAAATGAAACTAAGGAAAGCCCCTGGCCCTGATGGGATACCGGTTGATCTATTTAAATCTCTACCTGATCAGTGGGTTCCACTAATCACAAATGTTCTGAACAGTGCTATTCAAAGCGCTATTCCCTCTTCATGGTTAACGGCAATTATTGTTCCAATTTTCAAAAAGGGTAACAGGCTTGACCCCTTTTGTTATAGACCCATTTCTTTAATAGACTCTACTGCAAAGATTTTGGGGAGTGTCATCCTGACCCGGCTTGAGGATTGGGTTGTAAGGTCAAACATTTTATCGCCAACTCAATATGGGTTTAGGCCTGGATTAGGTACAGTGGACCAGGCCCTAAATTTACATCTCATCCTCAGTAAATATGTAATCGCCAAAAGGGAATCTATCCATTTAGCATTCATAGACCTGTCTAGTGCATTTGATATGGTAAACAGAGCAAAATTGTGGGTTATAATGGATAAAATGGGGATTGAGCAAGATTTGCTAATTTTGATCAAACGCTTATACTCCGACCTCCATATTTTAATCCAGTTTGGTCAACATGGTGAAAGGTCGCATCCTCTTGCTTCTACTCGAGGTGTCAGACAGGGATGTACACTGGCACCTTTCCTGTTTTTCTTGTACATAAATAGCTTGCACAATTGTTTGGTTAAAAATGCTAAGGATTTCCCAAGGATGAGTTCTAGACAATTGCCAATTTTATTATATGCAGATGATGCTGTTTTAATCGCCCGCACAGCCAATGGTCTACAGACTCTCTTGGATCTTTTTTTAACACACACACGAGAGCTGGATTTGGAAGTTAATTTAAAAAAATCACATGTCATGATTTGCGGCCCTAAAAATACTCGTACCAGATGTTTTAGAATGGGGGGGAATACCCTGACAAAGGTAAAAGACTTTTGTTATCTAGGTCTGTATTTAAGTTCCACTCTGTCTTGGAAATTCCATCTGAATTTTAAGCTTCAACAATTGATAAGAAATGTTGAGGCAATCTTTCGCTTTGCCCGTAGATTAGGGCATAGACCGGTCCACCAGATCCTCACGCTCTACAATTTTAAATGTGTTTCTGCGGCGATCTATGGGGGTGGCCTTTGGGGATATACTAGTCCAAATATTTTGCAACTTGCAGAGAATAAATTCCTTCATCGGCTACTTATGGTACCTAAGAACATAGCGAACATTTTATGCCATGAGGAATTAGGAATCCGCTATATTACAGATCTGATAGATATTGCCCCACTCTTGCTATGGATAAAAGTATGGTCAAATCCGGTGGCTACTTTAACACATGATTTTGTAAAAGACTGTCTTTCATTATCAAACTGTAACAAAATTCCATGGCTAAACTTTGTTCACAAAGGCTTCCGAAACTTGGATTTGGAGTTCATGTATTTTAAACCAGAGCTTATGCCAGTTAATGCAAAATAAATTGTTAAACTTCGACATAAAGAGTATGTCATGAATCTTAAATACCAAATGGCAGAGAAATTGAGCTCTTTTAATTCATATACACAAATTTTATCATCAGACTCGTTAGAACCTTATTTTGTTTGGTTCCCGACCCCTTCTTTATATTCTTTACTTGTATCTTTTAGATTTAATCTGATCCATTTTAGAGTGGCGTTTCCGATAAAATGTGTGTGGGAAAAAACACTACCTCCATGCCCTTGTGATAACTTTTCAAAACAAAGTACTTGCCACTTTATTTTATTTTGTAAACTGTACTCGGCTCCTAGGAAATCCTTTTTATTACCCATTTTGCGTAATTTGCACACTTCTTTCTACAAAGAAGGACTGATTGGCATCCAAAGCCTCTTAACCAAACAAATTTGTATTTCTATTCTTAGTTTTATCAAATCCGCTATTACTATTAGAAATCGATATGAATTGGTAACGTGATCATTTATTAAGAGAAATTAGGCATTGTCCTTTTTACTATATTGTCTTATTGTTATATATGTTTTTATAAGCACTTATTTTTTACTTTTTTAGTAAGTTTGGGTGGCAAATTTAGATTTAATGGACTCATTTTAATGAACGTTATAAGTACTGCATTTTATGATTATCTTTATGTATGCATGTTTACTTTTGTGGCTTATCGCCGAATAAAGTTATTTTGACTGACTGACTGACTGACACCCCAGGTTTTCAGAGGAGGAGCTCAGGGTCATGGTGGAGGAAATCGTCCGGGTAGATCCACAGCTTTTCGGATCACAGGTGCAGCAGACATCCATTGCAAGGAAGATGGAGTTATGGCACAGAATTGTCGACAGGGTTAACGCAGTGGGACAGCATCCAAGAACAAGGGATGACATCAGGAAGAGGTGGAACAACCTCGGGGGAAGGTACATTCCGTGTTATCCAGACACCAGATTGCTGTACAGAGGACTGGTGGTGGACCCCACCTCCTCCCCCACAACTAACAACATGGGAGGAACAAGTCTTGGCAATTATGCATCCTGAGGGCCTTGCAGGAGTAGCAGGAGGACTGGACTCTGGTAAAGCAAATCTTTACTACTTTATCCCCCCACCCCCACCCCATCTCCATGCCGTCACATACTCCCACCCTCACCCTCACACCCATCACCCCACAGATACCCCACTAACACAACCCACACATCCCAAAACCAAGCCCTTCATGTGACACCAATGCATGTATACCCATCACCAAAGCATGTCCAGTAGAGAGACTCACTCATGCTCCAAAATCACCAATCACACAAGGACCAAGCCAATAATGCGAGCACAGGAGTAGAGGGTATCTCACCCATTGCACAACACACATACAATAACTATGCATTTACACCCCAACAGGACCCCTACCCAACATCACCGGATAGGAGGTGCCAGACATATCCAGTCCCCCACAGAAGAGGCCCACAGTGACGACAGCAGCTCTGCACGCCTGGATCAAGATGACTAGCCCGGCCCATCAGGGACCTCGGTGCAGTTGGTTCCCCTGACACAGTCACAAACCACCACTGAACCTAACCCCTCAGGAAACACCACCACAGAACCCACCCAGCGGGCCTATCCCTCTGTCCCCGGGACACTTCAATCAGCAGTGTGTCCACCACTACAGGGAACCCAGGCAGCCCCACTAACACAGGACGATCAAGTACCTGGGGGCAGTGGGCACACGGTTCAGGCGACAGAGGCACAGGATAAAAGGGAAGCTGGGAGGATTGCTGTACAACAGGGGGAGGACAGGCCCAGGGAACCGACACTCCACGAGGCACTCACCAACATCATGGGAGCTTACCACCATTCCCAGGAGACAATGGGCACGGTACTGGCCAAGTTTTAGGAGACCCAACGACTGCAGAAGGAAAACTACCTGGGGATCAGGGAGGACTTAAAGTCCATTAACACCACCCTGGTCACCATTGCAGGGGTGCTGGCAGAACTTCATAACACCAGGAGGGACGCAGTGGCACCTGACACTAGTCTGGATGATGAACAGCCCTCCACCTCCTCCGGCACTAGTGGACAGGAGGCACCGCCACAGGAACAACAGGACACCAGCATCCCATCCCCTGCAGATGGAGAACCACCCCGCAAACATTTCCTGAGATCCAGGAACAAGACAGAGAACATTGCCAAGACCCCCACCAGGAAATAAGACCCCCCTGAAAGTCACCCTTCTGTCCCACTTTGACACCCTGTCCACCTTAAACTGCCATTGCTCCACTTCCTATGCACCAGTGAAACGAATAGACTGGACTCTGCCATGGACATTCCTCCACCATCACCCCAGCCCATTTTACAGCCCGCCACTTATTTGCACACAAATAAACACACTTGAATCACTAAACAAGCTGGAGTCAGTCTGTGCTTTCACAAATGTGTAATTGCTAAATCTCTGGAGTGTAGCAATGTCAATGTACTTGTTCACATACCAATGTAACACAGCTGTAGGCCAGCAGTAAACATAGCAAAGGGCACAAAGTGGGAGCCAGATCTGTGAAATGGAAAGCCAAAGTAACAAGTCAGGGTCCATACACTGAGTGAAAATGACAGACTTATGCTAGCTCCAACAATAGTATGAGATGTGGAAAGCAGTTACATCTTCTTACCTGTGTCTCACTGGCAGTACTGCATGATGTTGTTGTTTTGGTTGTCGACATCTTCTTCTGCCTCCTCTTCTTCACTGTCCACAGGGTCCACAGCTGCCACAAGACCACCATCTGGCCCATCCCCCTGAAGAAAAGGCACCTGCTGTCACAAAGCCAGGTTGTGCAGCATACAGCAGGCCACGATTATCTGGCACACCTTCTTCGGTGAGTAGTATAGGGAGCCACCTGTCAGATGGAAGCACCGGAATCTGGCCTTCAGGAGGCCGAAGGTGCGTTCTACAATCCTCCTAGTATGCCCATGTGCCTTATTGTAGCCTTCCTCTGCCCTTGTCCTGAGATTCCTCACTGGGGTCAGTAGCCATGACAGGTTGGGGTAACCAGAGTCACCTGCAAATGTCATGGGACAATTGTTAGACACACACTAACCCTTAGGGACAACCCCATTCCCAGACACCTAGGTCAACTGTGTTGGGACATTGGCCTCACCTATTAGCCACACACAGTGCCTCGGGAGTTGGCCAATCACATAAGGGATTCTGCTATTCCTCAAAATGTAAGAGTCATGCACTGAGCCAGGATACTTGGCATTCACATGGGAGATGTACTGGTCTGCCAAATGCACCATCTGCACATTCATCGAATGGTAGCTTTTCTGGTTTCTGTACACCTGTTCATTGCCACATGTGTACCATCAATTGCACCAATGATGTTGGGGATATGTCCCAGGATATAAAAGTCACCTTTCATTGTCGGCAAATCCTTCACCTGAGGGAAAATGATGTAGCTGTGCATGTGTTTCAGCAGGGCAGATAACACTCTGGACAACATGTTAGAGAACATTGGCTGGGGTATCCCTGATGCCATGGCCACTGTTGTTTGAAAAGACCCACTGGCCAGGAAATGGAGTACAGACAGAACCTGCATCAGACGGGGGAATTCCTGTGGGATGGCAGATAGCTGAAATCAGGTCTGGCTCCAACTGGGCACACAGTTCCAGGACTGTTGCACAATCAAGTCTGTATGTGATTATGATGTGTCTCTCTTCCATTGTCGACAGGTCCACCAGGGGTTTGTACACCGAAGGATGCCACCATCTCATCACCTGCCCTTGCAGACGTGCCCTATGGAGGAGAACAGCGAGCAGAGGGTCATCCAACACAGGTATCACAATGTGTTATTTGCTGAAACGTTGGTAACTCGCAATGTGCCGATATCTGTCTGTATTCCCGGCCTAGATAGGTGTGATGCAATTTTTTTCCGTCCCATGTGGCCCCCTGAAATGGTGGCTGCCTGACCTGTAAGGTGGGACAAGGGGAAATGAGGTAACTGCGCTGGCGTTGTACAACGTAGCGCTGGGCGGTTGAAGACAGCGGCGCTATTCAGAATTGGTTAACATTGGGCCTTATGGGTCCCAAAAGCCAATGACGATGTATGCCGGCGGTGACGGTACGCACCGACGCAGACGTGACCGCCATTTTCTATCTGTTCACTCACTTGATACCTGACCTTCAACAGGAGAGGACCTACACTGCAAGTGCTGCTGTGACCTGTGTCTGGAAGCGACGATGGCTACAGTGTCTGGGGAAAGGGCCCCTGCCTTCACTTGGGAGGAGTTGGAGAAACTGGTGGATGGGGTCCTCCCCCAGCACACGCAACTGTACGGTCCTCCAGACAAACAGGTGAGTACACTGTGAGCATGCTGCGTGGGCAATGCCTGTTTAGAGTGGTGTGGATGGAAGATACATGGGGTGGGGGCTGAGGCCTGCATGTGCGGATGGTGAGTGTATGTGCATCAGAGCATGGGTGGGAACTGGTGGGCAATGAGTATGACGGTCCGGACGGGTGAGTAATATCCTTTCCTCCTGTACCTTTCCTCTAGGTCAGCGTCCACCAGAAGAAGGGTATTTGGCGTGCCGTCGCCAAGGACGTCCGGACCCTAGGGGTCTACCACAGACGGAGCATCCACTGCCATAAAAGATGGGAGGACCTATGCCGCTGGAGCAAGAAGCCGGCGAAAGCCTAGCTGGGGATGGCCTCCCAACGTGGAAGGGGTGCCCGTCGCACCATGACCCCCTGATGTCCCGGATCCTGGCCGTGGCCTATCCCGAGTTGGATGGGCGCTTGAGGGCATCACAGCAGCCACAAGATGGTGGAAACACTCTCATTCAGCTGACTGCACGCATTACGAGGTGGCTGGGTGGGGGAGGTGGGCATTAGGTTCCCCTAGGCCAGGGCGGGTTTGGTAGGCAAGGTCCCGTGTTAGGCAGGCTCTGTTGCACCCCTACCCCACTAGTGGTAATAGCCATCCACACCTAGTCAGGCTTCTGTGACTTCCAGGTGTGCAGCAATTGGGCTTAAGCCTCGTACCCCATGGGGCATATGAATTTGCCTGGAACTGTTAGTGCATCGCGTAGTGGAGAGTGCTGCTCCCTGTGTGTTGTGTCCGCCAATGGTAGTGGTGTTGCCCCCCTTTTTGTTTTGTCTCCCTGTTCTTGAGTGCAATAGCATCATCTGGCGGAGGAGCAGTGGCACCAGAGCAGGAGGGAGCTGCAACCCACTTGGACCTGGAGGGTGAAGTAACGGAGTCTGAAGCCACCAGTGGGACGGAGGGTGAGGGGACCTCCACGACAGGGACAGGAGCATACACCAGTGACAGCGACTCCTCCTCTGATGGGAGCTCCCTTGCGGTGGCGGGCACCTCTGTGCCCACCGCATCAACAGGTACAGCCACCACCGCCCCTACCAGCACCGCCCACCCAGCAGCCCCTCAGCATGTGTCTAATGCCCCCTCACCCAGGAGGGTGGGCATCTCCTTCGCCCCAGGCACCTCAGGCTCTGCCTCAGTCAGCCCTGCTGCCCTCAGTGAGGAGGCTATTGACCGCTTGAGATCCCTCACTGTTGGGCAATCTACCATTTTGAATGCCACCCAGGGTGTTGAGAGGCATTTGCAACAAACAAATGCATACCTGGAGGGCATTTATTCTGGGCAGGCGGCCCAACAGAGAACATTTCAGGACTGAAGGCAGCCGTTGTCCCTGTGTCCAGCATCCCCCCTCCAACTTCCTCCACCCAGACCCAATTCCCTGTACCTCAGCCTATCCCAAGCACACCATCAGACCAGCATGCACACTCATCAACACACAAGAGTGGACATGGCAAACATAAGCACCACACATCCCACAAGTACTCACACAAGCACCATCACAATGCAGACACAGCAGCATCCACTGTGTCTCCCTCCCCCACCTCCTCTTCATCCCTCCCTGTCTCGTCTCCACTCACACCTGCATGCACTACATCCTCAGCCGCTACCTCGATCACCAGCACGCCCATCACCACACACAGCTCATGTGCAATCCCCACCCCCACTACCATGCACACATTCCCAGTGTCCTCTCCCAGTGTGTCTGTGAGTCCTCCTCCCAGAGTACACAAACGCAGGCACACACCCACCCAACAGCCATCCACCTCACAACAGCCTCCGGCCCATGCACCTTCACCCAAATTCCGCAAACATACACCTCCTACAACCACTACCTCTTCCTCCACTCGAAAACCCCCTCCATCTTCCCATCCCAGTGTGTCTAAAAAACTTTTCCTGGCAAACCTTGACCTCCTCCCTTCACCTCCCCCCCATCCTTCCCCTAGGGCCTGGCTTTCCAGGTCCCAGCCCAGCACCTCAGCCACCAACTCCCCAGGCACAGTGGTGCCAGCAATCGTGGGGTCATCGAGTGCGCCACCCATCAGGGCTGCCAGTATGCCACCTAGCGAGGGCAAGGACATTCCGCCACCTGCCAAGGTGAAGAAGGTGCCACATCCCGGAGGGAGAAGCCGCACCTACCAGCCTCCAAGTGCTCTGCCAAATCAAAAGGGGACAGTGGCAAGACACCTGCGGCACCAACAAAGGTGGGGAAGGGACAAAAGCAGCAGAGCAGGTGAGGACAGGGCACGGTGGCCCAACTGAGGGACTAGTGTCACCCCTTCTGTCCACGACTCCACCAACCTGTACAGCAGCGAACACTGCAACCTGCCCCACCACCAGCACGTCACCTGCACCGCCACCTGCACCGCCACCTGCACCGCCACCTGCCCCGCCACCTGCACGGCCACCTGCACAGCCACCAGCACGTCTGCAGCCTCAGCAACAGTCCCCAGCATCATCCCCAGTGGGCAGGCATCCGAGGCTGTAGGAGATGTCCTGCTGTGTCCCTCAACAGGTGCTGATCCACCGCTGCAAGCATCGCCACCAGACCTGCAACGTGCTCAGACAGTTGCACCACCACTAACATGGCTACCATCCCCAGTGGTCAATCGTCCGAGGCTGGAAGAGAGTTCTTGGACCCTACCCAGCTTCCATGAGGCATGACTTCCATCACTGTTTGCATCTGCAGGTCGAAGGCAAAGTCGCAGCAGTGTGGGTATGTCTCTGCCTCCATGCCGTATCATGCTACCTGTTCCTAGGCAATCTTGTGGCACACACACCCAGGTGAGGGAATGGGACCGGCCACACTGCATGTGGAGCACTTTGGGCACCATGCCCCCTCCAGAACCAGTGGAGATTGACATCCACTACCTCAGTCCTTGGCAGGAGGAAGCACTCTGGGCACCATGCCACCTCTAGAAACAGTGGAGATTGACATCCCCTACCTCAGTCCTTGGCAGGATAAAGCACTCGGGGCACCATGCCCCCTCCAGAACCAGTGGAGATTGACTTCCACTACCTCAGTCCTTGGCAGGATGAAGCACTCTGGGCACCATGCCCCCTCCAGAACCAGTGGAGAATCACATCCACTTGGGAAACTGTGGCTTTGCACTCCCCAGGATAAAGCAGTGGGCAAACCACCCGCTTGAGAGACTTGAGAGACTGTGGCTTTGCACTCCCCAGGATAAAGTAGTGGGCAAACCACCTACTTGAGAAACTTGGGAGACTGTGGCTTTGCACTCCCAAGGACAAAGCAGTGGGCAAACCACCCACTTGAGAGACTTGAAAGACTGTGGCTTTGCACTCCCCAGGATAAAGCAGTGGGCAAACCACCCACTCAAGAGATTTGAGAGACTGTGGCTTTGCACTCCCCAGGATACAGCAGTGGGCAAACCACCCACTTGAGAGACTTGAGAGACTGTGGCTTTGCACTCCCCGGGATACAGCAAAGGGAATGGATCGCCCTCTTGCAGCAGTGGCATTGTGAGTGCATCCGGCTGAGGTGCCCTCCCTTCCCTTCCCCTGAGACCTGGATGAACCCCTCCTCGGCACCCGACATCGCCATAGCCCTCCCCGACGGC
This sequence comes from Pleurodeles waltl, assembly GCF_031143425.1. NCBI lineage: Eukaryota > Metazoa > Chordata > Amphibia > Caudata > Salamandridae > Pleurodeles > Pleurodeles waltl. The sequence continues at coordinate 759,913,685 of NC_090450.1, forward strand.
TACAAAATCATCCGGAGAGACCGCTTCAACCGCACCGGAGGAGGCATCGCCATCGCACACAAAAGCTCCATCAGCATCTCGACCCACACCGACAACTCACTTCCCGACGCCGAACACCTCCACTTCGCGATCCACATCGACCCCAAGACAACCCTAAGAGGCACCCTCATGTACAGACCACCAGGACCCCGCACCAAGTTCAGCGAAGACATCGCAGACTTCGTCAACCCCCACGCACTCTCATCCACCGACTACATCCTCCTAGGAGACCTCAACTTTCACCTGGAGAACCACACCGACAACAACACCACCGCCGTTCTAGACAACCTCGCCAACCTGGGACTGAAACAACTGGTCAACACCCTCACCCACTACGCCGGACACACGCTCGACCCCATCTTCTCCTCAAGCAAACACATCACCTTCAGCCACACCACCGAACTCACATGGTCGGACCACAGCTGCGTCCACTTCAGCTTCAAGAAAACCACCGTGCATAACCACACCCGGCAACCACCAAAAAGATACTGGAACCGAATCACCACAGAACAACTCGCAGCAACGCTCTCCCTGAACCAACCCACCAGCACCAGCAACCCCAACGAGGCCGCCAACAACCTCACCAACTGGATCTCCGACTGCGCCAACCTCCTGGCCCCTCTGAAGACCCAAACCAACACCAACAACCACAAGAAAAACTCCTGGTTCACCACCGAACTCAAAAACTCCAAGGAAGAATGTCGCCTCCGCGAGAAGACATGGCGCCTCAACCCGACAGAGGAAAACCTGACAGCTCTCAAGGACACCACCCGCCAACACCACCAACGCCTCCGCACCGCACGAAAAACAGCCTACCAGAACAGACTTGACAACAACGCCCACAACAGCAAGGAACTATTTGGCATCGTCAAAGAGCTCTCCAACCCGGACGCAGAAACCAACCCCACCCCTCCCTCACAGGACCTCTGCGACTCCCTCGCGACCTTCTTCCACCGTAAGATTGCCGACATCTACAACAGCTTCACGACCACCAACATGAACCCGCCCCCGGAAGCCGCGAACGACATCTCCACCATCCTCGCCTGGAACCCTACCACCACCGAGGAAACCACCCGCGTCATGAACTCGATCCACTCGGGATCACCCTCCGACCCCTGGACTCACCACATTTACAACAAGGCCGACAACATCATCGCACCCCACCTCCGAGACGTCATCAACGCCTCCCTCACCACTGCTACCTTCCCTGAAAGCTGGAAACACGCAGAACTCAACGCCCTCTTAAAGAAACCTACAGCAGACCCCACCGAACTCAAAAACTTCCGGCCTATCTCCCTCCTACCGTTCCCCGCCAAAGTGATTGAGAAAATCGTCAACGCTCAACTCACCGCCGCCCTGGAAACCTCCGACTCCCTCGACTCCACTCAGTTCGGATTCAGGGCCAACCACAGCACCGAAACCGCCCTCATCGCAGCCACGGACGACATCCGAGCCCTGACCGACAAGGGTGAAACCGTGGCCCTCATTCTCCTGGATCTCTCTGCAGCCTTCGACACGGTCTGCCACTGCACCCTGATAGACCGCCTCTGCAGCGCCGGCATCAGAGGCAAGGCCCTGGAATGGGTCATCTCCTTCCTCTCCGGAAGGACCCAGAGAGTCCGCCTCCCCCCCTTCAGATCCGCAGCCACGGAGATCATCTGCGGCGTACCCCAAGGATCCTCCCTCAGCCCCACCCTATTCAACGTCTACATGACCCCCCTGGCAAACATCGCACGCAAACACGGACTCGACATCATATCCTACGCCGACGACACCCAGCTCATCTTATCCCTCACCAACAACCCCACATCAGCAAGGACCAGACTGCACGACGGCATGAAGGAAGTAGCGACCTGGATGACAGACAGCCGACTGAAACTGAACACAGATAAAACGGAGGTCCTCATCCTCGGCCCTACCCCCTCCGCATGGGATGACTCCTGGTGGCCCCCCGCCCTAGGCAGCACTCCCCAACCGACCAACCACGCATGCAACCTCGGCTTCATCCTGGACTCCTCCCTCTCGATGACCAGACAGGTCAACTCGGTGACCTCAGCGTGCTTCAACACCCTCCGCATGCTCCGCAAGATCTTCCGCTGGATCCCCATCGACACCAGGAAGACCGTCACCCACGCCCTCGTCACCAGCCGCCTGGACTACGGGAACACTCTGTACGCCGGCATCACCACCAAGCTGCAGAGGAAACTTCAACGGATCCAGAACGCCGCAGCACGACTCATCCTGGACATACCTCGCCACCACCACATCTCCGGACACCTGAGAAAACTCCACTGGCTCCCGGTCAACAAGAGGATCACCTTCAGACTCCTCACCCACGCACACAAAGCCCTCTACAACCTCGGACCCAAACTCATCAACTCCCGCGTCTCCTTCTACACCCCTCCGCGCACTCTGCGCTCCACCGGTCAGGCCTTGTCAGCCGTTCCCCGCATCCGCAAAACCACCGCCGGAGGAAAATCCTTCTCTTTTCTGGCAGCGAAGACCTGGAACTCCCTGCCCAGTCACCTTCGCGCCATACCCGAACACCTCCCCTTCAGAAGGCAGCTCAAGACCTGGCTCTTCGAGCACTGACCCCCTCCCCCCCAGCGCCTTGAGACCCTTATGGGTGAGTAGCGCGCTTTATAAATGTGATTGATTGATTGATTGATTGACTGAGGTGCCTGTTTATTTTCGATCAGATGCCCCAGCAGTGTTCTCTCTGTTTCGAGTCAGGTATCTTGTGTGAGCTTCACCCATGCATTTTGGGCTCACTGGTCCAAGGACAATGATTGGTACACTATCGGGACTTGTGTAGTTGGTGTACACATTTGTATAAACTGAATTTTTAACTTTTACTATCAGATTTTTCATGATTATAATCGTTACAATCATTTCCTTTTGTTCTTGCGTTCTTCCGGGGGTGGGTGTATATGTAATGTTGCTGCATGTATTTGTGTGCATGTTGTTGTGGGTGAGGGAGGGGGTGGGGGTATTGAGTGTTGCATATGTGTGTCACTCTCTTTTCCCTCCCCCATCCCCTGTGTTGTAGGTGCAGTACTCACCGTGGTCGTCAACGGCGTCTGTCCTGCTCCTGATAGAGCACGAGGAAGACCAGCATTGGTAACACCTGTACTTCGGGCTCCATGGCGTCCTGGTTCCTCGTTGGGTGTCGGGATGTGAGTGTTTTCCCTTCTGTGTACTGTTTCCGCCGTGCTTTTGAGAGCGTTGGTTCCACCCCGGAAAAGGTGGCGGATAGGCCTGTTGTGATACAGTGGGTGGTACTTTGTCCTCTGCCTGTCTGTTGGCAGTTACAGCCGCAGTGTTTGTTTCTACCGCTGTGGCGGTCAGAGTGTTAAAGTGTCTGTCTATGTTTGCGGTTTCCGCCATGGTTGTGATTCCATTTTTTATCTGCCGACCTGTTGGCGGTATTACCACTGCTTTAACATTGACCGCAAGGGTTGTAATGAGGGCCTATATGTCATACCTTAGCCATACACTGCACCCTGCCCTTGGGGCTGCCTAGGGCCTACCTTAGAGGTGTTTTTACATGTAAGAAAAGGTAAGGTTTAGGTCTGGCAAGTGGGTACACTTGCCAAGTCGAATTTAAAGTAAAAACTGCACACACAGACCCTGCAGTGGCAGGTCTGAGGCATGATTACAGAGCTACTAATGTGGGTGGCACAACCAGTGCTGCAGGCCGACTAGTAGCATTTGATTTACATGCCCTGGTACCTCTAGTGCACTTTACTAGGGACTTACTAGTAAATCAAATATGCCAATCATGGATAAGCCAATTACATATACATTTTGTAAAGGAGCACTTGCACTTTAGCACTGGTTAGCAGTTGTAAAGTGCCCAGAGTAACACAAACAGTAAAATCAGAGTCCAGCACACATCAACAACCTGGGGAACAAAGGCAAAAAGTTAAGGGAGACCACACCAAGGATAAAAAGTCTAACACGTGTCCCCCCCAGCTGAAAGTGAGGGCAACTACCCAACCTCATGGGAGTTCTCATCACTAAGGCGGAGGAACGTAAACAGACCATTAGCATTGGCGTGTTCTGTACCAGGACAGTGTTCCATTGTAAAGTCAATCCCCTGTAGGGAAATGGAATACCCCAACAGTTTTGGATCCTCACCCCTGATCTGCATTAACCATCTGAGGGGCCTCTGGTCAGTCTGAACTCAGAAGTGAGTCCCAAACAAGTAGGGTCTTAGTTTCTTCAGTGCCCAGACCACAGCAAACGCTTCATGTTCTATGGCACTCCACCTACGTTCCCTGGGTAGTAACCTCCTGCTAATGAACGCTACGGGTTGTTCTAGGCCCTCTTCATTAAGCTGTGAGAGTACTGTGTCAATACCATGCTCTGAGGTATCAGTTTGCATAACAAACTCCTTGGAGTAGTCAGGTGCCTTCAGCACAGGTGCTGTGCACATGGCAGCCTTCAGGGCATCAAAAGCGTTCTGGCAAGCATCTGTCTAGATAATTTTCCTGGGTTGCTTCTTTGAAGTCAACTCAGTTAAGTGGGTAACAATGGTACCATATCCCTTAACAAACCTCCTGTAATGTCCTGTGAGACCTAGAAAGGCTCTCACTTCAGTCTGGGTACTGGGAGGCTCCCATGCCAGAAATTTGTCAATCTTAGGCTGTGGGGTGCCACCTGGCCACTCCCCACCTGGTGTCCTAAGTACACCACAGAACCCTGCCCTATTTGGCACTTGCTCACCTTAATAGTGAGGCCTGCTTCTGTGGGGCCTTAAACACTCTCCAGAGGTGTTGCAGGTGTTCCTCCCATGTGGAACTAAACACAGCAATGTCATCCAAGTATGCAGCACTGAACTCATCCAGTCCTGCCAACACCTGGTTGACCAACCTCTGAAGGGTGGCAGGGGCATTCTTCCTCCCAAATGGCATGACTTTAAATTGAACGTGTCCATCTGGGGTAGATAATGCTGACTTCTCTTTGGCCCCCTCAGTTAAGGCAACCTGCCAGTACCCAGATGTGAAGTCAAACGTACTGAGATACTTGGAAGCCCCTAGAAGGTCAATGAGCTCATCAGCTCGGGGATGGGGTGTGCGTCAGTCTTACTGACTGCATTATGTCCCCGGTAGTCCACACAGAACCTGAGTTCTGGAGTGGCAACAGGTGCAGCAGCCTTTGGGACCAGTGCCACTGGGCTGGCCCAAGGACTGCTGGAGTGCTCAATAACCCCTAGGGCAAGCATTTTGGATGCCTCATTCTTAATAGATGACCTGACCCTGTCAGTTACTCTGTAAACCTTCTGTTTAATAGGTGTACTATACCCAGTGTCCACATCATGTGTGGACAAGTGTGTGACTCCTGGGATCAGCGACAACATTGAGGAAAACTGTCCCAACATGTGGCGACAGTCGTCTTGCTGCTCCTCAGTCAGAGAGGGGGAAAGGATCACTCCCTCTACTGACCCATCTTTTTCTCCTGCAGACAGGAGGTCAGGAAGAGGCTTGCTCTCCTCCTCTACCCCATCATCTGTCGCAAGGAGCATTGACAGCTCAGTCCACTCAAAGTGTGGCTTGAGGCGGTTGACATGCAGGACCCTTAAAGGGTTCCTTGGAGACCGCAAGTCCACCAGTTAGGTGACTTCACTCTTGCGCTCCACCACCTCAAGTGGCCCAGGTAACTTATCCTGGTGTGCCCTAGGCTCCACTGGTGCCATCACCCACACTTTTTGTCCAGGTTGAAACTCGACCAGAGTGGTATTCTGGTCATACTAGCGTTTCATGTCCTCCTGGCTTGCTGCCAGGTTCTCCTGAGCGAGACTCCTGAAGCGGGCATTCTGGATTCTCAAAGCCAGCATGTAACTGAATACATCCTGGGGGGTTTACTAGGAGCTTTCTCCAAAGCTTCCTTAACCAGACTCAAAGGTCCCCAAACAGGGTGGCCATAAATCAGCTCAAAGGGACTAAACACAAGTTTTGAGGCACCTCCCTGTAGGCGAACAGGAGGCATGGCAAGAGGACGTCCCACTTCCACCTCAAGGGCTCTGACAGGCCCATTATAATGCCTTTTAAGGTGCAGTTGAATCTCTCAACCAAACCATTACTTTGGGGTGGTAAGGGATGATGAACTTGTAGGTTACCCCACACTACTTCCACAGTGACTTCATATACGTGGATATGAAGTTGGTACCCCTATCAGATACCACTTCCTTGGGGAACCCCATGATGGTAAAAATCCTCATCAAAGCATGACCCACCACAGGGGATGTGATTGATCTTAAAGGAATGTCTTCTGGGTACCGGGTGGCATGGTCTACCAAGACCAGGATAACCCTGTTGCCCATGGTTGTCTTGGGGTCCAGAGGCCCAATAATGTCAATGCCTACCCTCTCAAAGGGAGTACTGATAACCAGTAACGGTTGGAGGGGAGCCTTACATTTCCCCCCACTCTTGCCACTTGACTGACAAGTCTGACAAGACCTGTAATGTGCATCTGAGTACCTGCGCATTAGGGGCCAGTAAAAGTGGATGACAAACCTCTCAAAGGACTTGTTCTTCCCCAAATGTCCAGCTAACAGCACATCATGAGCCAACCCCAGTAGGAAGGCCCTGAAGCACTGGGGTACCACCAGCACACGGTCTGACCCAGGCTCAGGAACCTTAGGCTCGCTATACAGGAGGTCATCCTTCCAATAAATCAGGTGCGATTCTGGATCCTTGCCAGCCACCTGGTCTGCAGCCTGCTGCCACAAACCCTTCAAAGTAGGGCATGTTTTCTGTGCTGCACAGAATGCTTCCCTGGTGCCCCCCCCTTCCTACTGCCACTGCAACAGCTCAGGGACCTCCCCTGTTCAGCCACCTGTTCTTGTGTAGGCTCTGGGGCTTCACCCTCAGGCTTTGCCTCCTCCCAGACCATGGAAACTTCTGGGGCTGGTTTCCCATGCCCCCTGCCCTTCCTCTTCTTGGCGGTCCCCTGGGCCACTGTTTCAGACTCCAGGGGCTGTTGATTACCCTGACGGGCTGCCATTGACTGGGTGGATACACATACCCACCCAGGCAGACCCAACATCTCCAAGTGAGACCTGTGTTCCATCTCCTTCCAAGGGGAATCGTCCAGGCCATTGCCTAGCAAATAATCAACAGGCATGGTTGGACTCACAGCTACCTCCAAGGAACATGAGACACCCCCCATTCAAAGTGAACCTGCACCACTCTGCACAGGCGCTCTGAGTTGTCCACTGCAACTACTTGGTGAAGTACCCAGGGATCAATCTGCTCTTCAGACACCAACTGACTCCTCACTGTAGTCACACAGGCTCCTGTGTCTCTCAGAGCCTCCACCCTCTGTCCATTGATGGTCACCCACTGCTTGTACTTCTTAGTGTTTTCAGGCACAAGGGTTCTCTGGACCATCTCACTGTCCCTTAGTGAGACAAGGGTCATCTAAGCTGGTTCCCACCCACCTGAAACCAACTCCTCCACAAGCGCTACACTAGCCAAACCCTGGGACAGCGCACCAGTGGGTGCCGGTGTACTTTTGGGGCATTTGGGGTCCCCCCTCACATGACCCACCTGGTCACATGCATAGCACTTACATGGGGGACCACCTGCCAGTGGCTTCCCTTTGGAGAACCATGGCTTCTTCTCACTGGGGGTTGGGAATCCTTACCCTGGGAACCAGTTTGGGGCCCTTTAGAGAATTCTCCCTGTTTACCCTTAGCCCCCTTTCTTCTGAGAGGGACCCTGCCAACCCTTGGCATGGACTCCCCCATACCTCTTTTGGACTCTGGTGCTCTCCCGGCAGTCTGCTCCCTGTGCAAGCTTCCTGGGGTCAGTCAGCTTGCTGTCAATCAGGTGCTGGGGCAGCTCTAGAAAACATAAACTGTACAAGTGCTCCCAAGCAATCAAATTGTAAAGCCCCTCATACGTAGTTACCTTACTGTCCTTCACCCAACCATCCAGTGACCTGTAATAAGAATCAACACATTCCAACCATGTTTAGGATTCCTTCTACTTGTAGGATCTAAACTTATCCTTGTACTGCTCAGAGGTAAGACAATACCTTGTGAGTAGGGCATCCTTCAGGCTACAGTAGGTGAGATTCTGAGCATCCCCTAGGGCTGTCAGTGTATCCCTCCCCTCTACCTCAAAGTGCTCCCACAGACCCGCAACCCAATGAGCTTCAGGGACCAGATTCATATGGAGAGCAGACTCTTACCCCTTAAACCCCAAGTATATGTCGTCCTCCCTTTGATAATCCTTCACAAGATCTTTAGGAATGTACGCCCTCCTTTCAGGCGGCACTGTGATGTGGCTGCCACCATCCCTACTAGACTGGCTCCCCTGATCCAGCTCCCTCAAGCTGAGCTCATGAGCCAGCAGTAACTTTTTCTCTTCAATGGCCATCCTTAACTTCTCCAACTCCCTCTGGTGCTCCCTCTCTGCCTGTCTGTCCTGCAATTCCTCAGGGGTCAGACCCTTATATTAGACACTGCTACCTGCCCTGGAGACCCTCTCCCTAGACATGACAGGCCCACCCACAATACCATTGTGTATGGACTGCCCCTCCTCCCCCTCATCCTCTGTGTGCCCTTCAGTGCTCTTGGCTGTTACCCAGGCCCTAAGCACCTTTTGCAGCTCCTCCTTCTTGGATGAGCTCTTAATGGGACAGTCAAAACTTTTACAGAACTGCTTTAGCTGATCCTTGGTATAGTTATCCAATTTCTCCAGGTCAAAAGCAGGTCCAACTGATGCATCTCCAGAGTGGGACATGATGAAAAGTCAACAAAAGTGCAAAGTTCCAAAAAGCAGAAAAGTTCCCAAATGAGTTCAGAAGTCAATCAAAGGTTACCAAAAAAATGGATGTAGGGAAAAATCCAAGCAAAAGAGAAAAATTAAAAGATCACCAAACAAGTAGTATGTGGTTACGAAGTGGTCTGCACTTAAAACAAGTCCAAATCCCAACCGCTGATCACCAGTGTTAGAAATGGGATCTTTGTTGACAGTCAGGTGACCCCCTGTTCAAGCAAGGACCCTCACTCTAGTCAGGGTAAAAGAGAATCACCCTCAGCTAACCCCTGCTTACCCCCTTGGTAGCTTGGTAGAGCAGTAGGCTTAACTTCAGAGTGCTAGGTGTGAAGTATTTGTACCAACACACACAGTAACTTAATGAAAACACTACAAAATGACACAACACAGGTTTAGAAAAATAGAGAATATTTATCTAAACAAAACAAGACCAAAACGACAAAAATCCACAATACACAAGTAAAGTTATCAATTAAAATGCAAAAAGAGTCTTCATGTAATTCTAAACACACACTAACACTGTTAGCGTGAAAATGTACCTTAGATGCGTCAAAAATAACCCTGCATGGGCGAGTGTGCATCAAAAAGGGCTTGCGATGCGTTGATTTCACTCACCAGCGAGACCTTGCATCGTTTCTCCTTTCATCGGGTCGGGCCGTGTCGTTTCTTCTCTCTGCAGAAGAGCAATGCGTCGATCCGGTCAGCACTCTCGGGTCCGGGTAGGCCTTGTGTTGTTTTTACATGCCCAGCTGTGTTTGTGTTGTAAATCCAGCTGCACAATGATCCAAAAACCACACAGCGCGGGTTGCGATCTCACCAGCCTCGGTCAGCGATACTGGGAATCGTTTCTCCAGCTCCGTGTGTCAAATCTTCAGTCGCATTACAGGCGAGTGTCGAATTTCAGCTGCGAAGCCGGCGGCATGTCGATTTCCCAGCCGCACATCGGAGTTGCGTCGATCTTTTCTCTGCATGGCGTTCTGTGCATGTATTTCTTCCTCTTAGGCTGCCAGCTTCTCCTTTCAGGGTCCCAGGAACTGATGAGCACCACTTGGCAGGATAGGAGTCTCTCCAGAGACTCCAGGTGAAGGCAGAGAGAAGTCTTTGCTGTCCCTGAGACGTCAAACAACAGGAGGCAAGCTCTAAATCACGACCTTGGACATCCTCACAAGATTTAAGGCACACAAAGTCCAGTCTTTGCCCTCTGACAGAAGCAGCAACTGCAGGATAGCTCCTCAAAGCATGGTCACAGGCAGGGCAGCTCTTCTTCCTCAGCTCTTAAGCTCTTCTCCAGGCAGAGGTTCCTTTTGGTTTCCAGAAGTGCTCTAAAGTCTGTGGTTGTGGGTGCCCTTCTTATACCCAATTTCTCCTTTGAAGTAGATCTACTTCAAAGTAGAGTCTCTCTTGAATGTGAGATCCTGCCTTGCCTAGGCCAGGCCCCAGACACTCACCGGGGGTTGGAGACTGCATTGTGTGAGGACAGACACAGCCCTTTCAGGTGTAAGTGACCACTCCTCCCCTCCCTCCTAGCACAGATGGCTCATCAGGATATGCAGGCTATACCCCAGCTCCTTTTGTGTCACTGTCTACTGTGAGGTGCAACCAGCCCAACTGTCAAACTGACCCAGACAGGGAATCCGCAAACAGGCAGAGTCACAGAAATGGTATAAGCAAGAAATGCTCACTTTCTAACAGTGGCATTTTCAAACACAAAATCTTGAATTCAACTTTACTAAAAAGATGTATTTTTAAAGTGTGAGCTTAGAGACCCCAAACTCCACATGTCCATCTGCTCCCAAAGGGAATCTACAATTCAATCAGATTTAAAGGTAGCCCCGATGTTAACCTGTGAAAGGGACAGGCCTTGCAACAGTGAAAAACTAATTTAGCAATATTTCACTGTCAAGACATATAAAACACATTACTATGGGCCTCATTTCAATCTCAGCGGTCTTTTCACAAGACCGCTGAGGGACCACCGTGCTGAAGACCGCCAGTGCTGGCGGTTTTCCGCTCGGCAAATTATGACTGTTGGTAGCCCTCCATCCTTTTTCGGATGGAGAGCCGCCAGCAGCCATACTGGCGGTCGGCGGGGAAGTGGAGGTTGCTCCACATCCACCGCCCCATCAACAGAACACCGCCCACCGAATCACGTTACGTGATTCTGCATGGCGGTGTTCTGTTGATGGGGTGCTGGCGGCGGAGCAGCCCCCATGGATCCCGTCCCTTCCTGCAAGATCAACGGACAAGGTAAGTTGATGGTCCGTTAGGGGAGGGAGTTGGGGGTGTGTTGTGTGCGTGCATGGGGGTGTGCGTGTGAGTATGCATGCGGAGGGTGTAGTGTGATTGGAAATGTGTGCGTGTATTTCTGTATGTATGTCTGTATGGGTGTGTGCGTGTATGTCTGAATGTGGGTGTGCGTGTATGACTGTGTGTGTGTCTGTTGGCATGTTTGTTTGTGTGTGTGCGGGAATGTGTGTTGGTGGTGTCTACATGCATGTCTGTGTTGTGATGTCAGTGTAGGGGTGAGGAGGGGGGTCCTGCCACCTTTGGGGGGTGGCAGGGGCGTGGGGGGTGTCGGGGACGGACTCAGGGGTGGGAGTGGGGGGTGGTGGAGACCCCTATCAGCGCCAGGGAAGGAATTCCCTGGCACTGATAGTGCTTACCGCCATGGATTTCATGGCGGTTCCAAACCCCATGAAATCCATAGCCGTGAGCCGGGTCATGATCCCGCCGGCGATAGTGTGACGGCCGCCGGGCTAGAGACCCAAGTCTCCAGCCCAGCGGTCGTCTCCGCCATGGCGGTCTGATTGGAGAAGTGGCGGATTATGTCACAATTCCAAAAATGTTACCGCCAGCCTGTTGGCGGTAAGACCACAGCTTCTCCGCTAACCGCCAGGGTCGTAATGAGGGCCTATATGTCCTACCTTAACCATACACTGCACCCTGCCCTTGGGGCTACGTAGGGCCTACCTTAGGGGTGCCTTACATGTAAGAAAAGGGAAGGTTTAGGTCTGGCAAGTGGGTACACTTGTCAAGTCGAATTTACAGTAAAGACTGCACACACAGATACTGTAGTGGCAGGTCTGAGACATGATTACAGAGCTACTTATGTGGGTGGCACAACCAGTGCTGCAGGCCCACTAGCAGCATTTGATTTACAGGCCCTGGCACCTCTAGTGCACTTTACTAGGGAATTACTAGTATATCAAATATGCCAATCATGGATAAGCCAATTACATACACATTTTGTAAAGGAGCCCTTGCACTTTAGCACTGGTTAGCAGTGGTAAAGTGCCCAGAGTAACACAAACGGTAAAATCAGAGTCCAGCACACATCAACAACCTGGGGAACAGAGGCAAAAAGTTAAGGGAGACCACACCAAGGATGAAAAGTCTAACAGTTTGGGTAGCCAGAGTCACCTGCAAGTATTGAGGGACAACATTTAGCTTTACACAATGTTATGGGGATAACACTTGAAGGCATACACTGACATACTGTGAGTGGAGACTCTGGCTCACCTATTAGCCACACCCAGTGCCTCTGTAGATGCGCCATCACATTTGGGATGCTGCTATTCCTCAGGACAAGGGTATCATGCGCCGACCCATGATACTTGGCAGTGATGTCGGAGATGTACTTGTTCGGCAGGCACACCATTTGCACATTCAGTGAGTGGAAACTCTTACAGTTCCTGAACACCTGTTCATTCTGGGGGGCGGGTGGAACAAACGTTATATGTGTACCATCAATTGCCCCAATAATATTGGGATATACCCCATTACATAGAATCCTGCCTTCACAGTGGCCAAATATTCCACCTGGGGGAATGGAATGTAGCTGCACATGTGTTTCTCCGGGGCAGACAAAACTCTTGCCAGCACGATTGAAAACATTTGCAGTGACAATCCTGCTGCCAAGCTCATTGTTACTTGGAAAGAACCAATTGCCAGGAAATAGAGCACTGATAGCACTTGCACAAGAGGTGGTATCCCGGTGGGATGACGGATAGCTGATATCAGGTCAGGCTCCAATTGGGCACACAGCTCTGTGATTGTGGCCCTGAGCAGTCTATAAGTCAGTATAATGTGCCTGTCTTCCAGTGTAGCCAAGTCCAACACGGGGTTTGTCTTCTCCTCCCATTCATCCGCTGCAGTAGGTATGTAAGGGACACAAGAGTGAGTAGGCTGTCACAATTTGAACAATGGGACCTCCACCTCAGTGTACATAGTGCATTTATGTGATGGGACAGTGGGAATGGCAAGGTATGTGCAAATCTAGGCAGTGACGCAGTTAAGGTTAATCTGATCGTTGTCCACCACCATGAAATGGCGACCGCCTGTCCTGTATGTAGGGACAGGTGGAATTGGGGTAACTCCACTGACATTGGACGTCATGGCGGAAGGTGGTCTTGCACCGCTGTGCAATTCCTCATTGGATAATATGGGGCTCTATAGAGTGCACTGGCCAATGGGTATCAGCGCCGACGGTGACGGTGTACACCGCCGTAGACATGACTGCCGTTTTCTAGCTGATTCCTCACTTGTTTCCTGACCTTCAACAGGAGAACACCTACACTGCGTGTGCTGCTGTGACCTGTGTCTGGAACCTACCATGGCCCGTGTGATCGAGGAAAGGGCCCCTGCCTTCACTGTGGAGGAGTTGGAGCAATTGGTGGATGGGGTCCTACCCCAGTACGGGCTGCTGTATAGGCCTCTAGTCCTGGAGGCAAGACAGTGAAGGATACCACTTCACCAGCCAGGAAGGGTAAGAAACCCACACCTCCTGCCATAAAGGGGAAGAATCCCTCAACTCCTGCTATGAAGGGGAAGGAGCCCGCAACTCCTGCCATGAAGGTGAAGAAGCCCTCAGCTCCTGCTATGAAGGAAAAGGAGCCAGCACGTCCTGCCATGAGGGGAAGAAGCCCTCCACTCCTGCCATGAAGGGGAAAAAGCCCTCGATTCCAGCTGAGGCTGGCAGAGGGACACCACCACCAGTGGTCATGGAGCACTCACCTCCAGCTGAGGCAGTGCAGCCTACTCCTCCAGCAGAGGCGGCACCTTTACCTGCTTAGACAGTACAGCCCTCACCTCCAGCAGAGGCTGTCAGGGTGGCACTACCACCACCAGTGGTCACGGAGCCCTCACCTCCATCTGAGGCAGTGCAGCCCACTCCTCCTGCAGAGGCTGCACCTTCACCTGCTGAGACGGTGTAGCCCTCACTTTGAGCAGATGCTGCCCAGGAGGCACCTTCACCTGCTGATACAGTGCAGCCCTCACTCCAGATGAGACAGTGCAGCCCTCACCTCCAGCAGAGGGCATGTAGGCCACCCTCCTGGGACTTCTGTTCAAGGAGCTCCCTCCGGAACCAGTGAGCAAGTCACCCACCTGAGAGACTGTGACCTTGCACTCCCCAGCAAAGATAATGGGCATGGAGGGCCCTCCAGAACCAGTGGGCAAGTCACCCACCTGAGAGACTGTGACCTTGCACTCCTCAGCACAGAGAAATGGGTATGGAGCCCCCTCCAAAACCAGTGGGCAAGTCCCCACCTGAGAGACTTTGACCTTGCACTTCCCAGCACAGAGAAATGGGTCTGGAGCCCCCTCCAGAACCAGTGGACAAGTCACTCACCTGAGAGACTGTGACCCTGCACTCTCCAGCACAGAGAAATGGGCATGGAGCCCCCTCCAGAACCAATGGGCAAGTTCCCGAATTCGACTGAGGTGCCCCCACCCTCCATCCCCCTGAGGTACCTGCCTACATGCAAACTGATGCCCCTGCAGAGTTCTGTGTGGATGATGTCAGGAAACAAGTTGCGCCTTGGAATGTGCCCTGTGGCCATGTGGGCCCTTAGTAATTTGGACTGGGCATTGGCCCTTTGTCGACATTTGTACATATCTCTTTTTTATCCAATTGGTTCATTTGGTGGCTGTTCCTATTCAATACATTCTCATTACTGCCTTCTTGTTGTCCTTGCATTATTATGCCGTGTGTCATGTACCATTGTTTTCTGTCTGCAGCTGTTTGTATGTATGGTGTGTGTGTGTCTGGTGTGTGTTGTGCGTGTGTGTGTCTCTCTCCTTTTCTGCCCTCCCTTCCTTGTGTGCTAGGCGGCTCTACTCACCATCGTCGTCTTCGTCGGCGTTGGTGTCCCAGGTGTAGCATGGCGTAGAAGAGCATCGGACAGACTTTCAGTTCCGGTTCCATGTGGGCTTTGTCCTTCTCTGCGTCTCTGATGGTGAGTCTTTCGTCTTCTGTGCAGTGTTTCCACCAGGCTTTTGATGGTGTTGGTTCCATCCCGGAAATCATGGCGGTTTGCTGGGTCATAATATGGTGGGCGGTACTTTGTCTTTTACCTGGCTGTTGATGGCAACCGCCAGCGTGTGTGGTGTTAACGCCCTGGCGGATGGTGTGGTACATTGGCTGTCTATGGGAGTTCTCACTGCCATGGTCATAATTTGTCAGTAATTACTGCCTGCCTGTTGGCGGTATTTCCGCCACTTTATCACTCACCGCCAATGTCACAATAACCACCTTAGTTAGCCATTGATATGGAAGATGAGGCACAGGGGATCCTGAGTCTGGAAACTAAACCAGTGCATAGTTGAGCTCTGCCACACAGTTACCGCTGTGCACTCTGGACTAAGAGCCTGCAAAGGGAGATTTGAGTCCAACAGCCCCCTCTAGTACTACCTTTAGAAGGTGCAATTACCAGATTAGAATAGGCTATAATATTTTAGATCTCGACGTCTGGAAACATGCAAAGGGCTTCCAAATCATGCCTATACTGGACGGTGAACATAATGCCCTTAAACTGTCATTAAAAAGTGAAATATGTAGGAAAAGTGCAGTGAAAGGCATTCTTTCCGAGGTGATTCTAGCATTGGGAAACAAAAGAAAGACAGTAAAATGGTCAAAATGAAGCTTAAACAGCGAGATACTTTCAGTAATTTACACCCAATTCAACAATATTATGGACCCCTTCATGAATGGTTGTAAATAAATGTCTTCCTTTCTAGATAAGCACAAAGAATTGTTTAACATACTCTATTCTTTGTGTACCAAAGCCATGGCTGGAAAATTTATAATGTTCCATTCAGCCCCATTATGGTGTTTAATATAGTGCCATAGAGTGAAAGAAATATTAGTAAAGGATACTAAACAGGAAAATAGAGATCTTATTAGATCCAATTAACCCAATATAAGTTAGTTATTTCCACTTCTCTACAAAACTGGATCGACTCAAACTGGGTGACAATGGCAGATGTTTCTAAAAGTAAAGACTCTCAATCCTTTTGGCTTATTCTCACACATGGCAGCCTTAAATCCTGTTACTCATTCAAACTCTTCATTCAGCCACAACAATGGGTGGAGCATTTTAGGGTCACATATGCAGCGTATTACTCAGAGAACGCCCGTGGAATACATTCATCAAACCCCATCATTCATTCAGCAGCATATGAAAGCCATGCTTCCATACAGTTTTCACTCTGTGAGATACTTAAAGTCATAAAGTTCCTAAAGCCGGGAAAGGCATCAGTTCCTGACAAGTTCTCAGGGGACCTGTACAAATCAGAACCATCTGTGTGGGGACATTTTATAAGTACTCTGCCACACAAGATTCTGGCGGGAGATAGAGTGCCTGAGCCATGGTGTGGCATGGAGATAGTTTGTCTGTTTTAAAAAGGGGACAGACCCATTCCTAATAATTTTCCTTCGATAAGTCTGATCAACAATCTTCAAAAAGTGTTTTGTCTGCAGCTTTTAGCTAGATTATTTGAATGGATGAATAAAACAAAATTTCTATCCCCATTACAAGCTGGGTTCCAGCACAGGGTGAATACAGTTGACTAGATTTTTAATTAAATGTAATTACCTGGAAGAACCTTAAGGTGTCATTACTGTGCGTTCATCTGACCACCGCCTTGCACGGCTGAAGGCCCTGAGGCCAACCCCCTATAAGCAACAAACCTTACACCATACACATCCTACACCCACACCCAGCAGGGGTTGCCCACAAGGCCTGGCCTGCAGCCAGACCCTGCAGCCAACCCATCTAACCACCCAACCCTACACTGCACTCGGCCCTTTGGCAATGTGCAGCTGGAGTTGGCTGCAAGCCATCCCTCAGGGTGTGAGAATAGGTGTGAGAGAGTTTTTAGGCTTCAATGGATGATATACATAGAATGAAAAATTTCTGAACAAATTGAAGAGAAAAATGTATTAGTCAATTAAAAAGAGTGAGATCACCTTTCAGTATAAACCTTAAACTTTTGAAGTTTAAAAGAACTCAAAGAAGGGAAATGATCACAGACACATTTGGAGTAGAACCCTCAACTTTCAGTGTGAAGGTCTGAGACATTAACCATCAGGCCAAATGGTTTGTGGCCTAAGGTAACTATAGTTTGCTCCCCTGCTATGCATATTTTTTTCTTCTATAATTTGACTTCTAATGTTTTATTGATATTTGTATTGTCATTATAAAAGTTGTCATGAGCGCTGTAATATCTGGGGTCACTAGCAGTGCATGGTAAGGGTGCAAGTCATAGTTACCTTAGGTTGCGACTCATAGTTACTTGAAATAACTTGAAAACTATGCGCAACTCAAAGTTGGGTGATTTTAGAGAGTTGACCGCAGGGACTAGCCACAGGCCAGACTGTGGGGCTAACCCCTGCCACACACTGCTGAATGTTATGCATGACGTGGGGTTGGGTGGTTATAGGGGCTTAGCTGCAGGGACCCAGGCATTTTCCAGAGACGTTTTTAGAAAGGGCTGCAGCAAAAACTGCTGAACCCATTTATACCAAATTTGTCAGGAAGCTAGATCTTGTTCTTAGATCAAGCTTTTTGCGATTTGGGGTAAATCTGTTCAGTAGCTTTGGAGAAATTAAGGTTCAAATATAGTTGTATATTTAGATGATGTGTGCGAGAGGCTGGTGAGAGTCTCACAGGAGTGCCATTTTAAAAATAAAGGGTTCTGATTGGCACAGGGAGCTTTTCTTTTCTTGGGCCAGCTTGCTCCAGTGGGAGTCAGACTCTGATTGGCTGCCAGCAACATAGGAGAAATGTTTCTAGTAGCCATTACAGGACTTGGGGACTTAGGCACATATGTACAAAACTTCCAAATTAGAATGTACTAAAATAGTGATTTCTAATAGCAATGCATATGAAGTTGCAATTGCTATTGGGAAATCCCAAATTTGAAAATGCAAAACATTCCTACCTATAGGTGGGAATGGTTTTCCTTTTCTAAATGTATGAGTTCATAATAGGAAAGTGGACATTTGGGAATGCAAAACAATCCCTACCTATGGGTCTAGGGCCCCACTTAAATCTAAGTGAAGAAAAAGTGGTGCTTGTGCAGAGTGCTCCTATGTCTATGGAGCAAGTGCATGATCGATGGCACTGCAAAAAGTGCATTTTGGATCGCCTATTTTAAATTTGCACATAAATACCATGGGATTGGAACAATGGTAATAGCATTTCCTAAATGGCCATTTCATATTAAAGAAATACTTTGTACATGGGGTTTAGAAATCTCAAATAGGAAACCCCAATTTGTGATTTCCTATTTTGATAATCACAAAAAATGATTTCTATGGGGTTCAAATGGCAATTTGAGCTGCCACAGAGGCCTGTTGTATAATGTAAAAGGCTGTTTTGCATTTCTTAATGGGCTGAATTGTGATTCTGCTTGTTAACAAATGCCAAAAACGTTTGTACGCATGGGCCCAGGCCCCAGGTCATGAACTTTAAAAAAATATCACAGAGGTGGGCAGGATATGACTACCCTTGCCCCAACCCCTCTGAAAAATAAAAAAGGTTTGCTGTGTTCTTGTAGGAGTACCATAGGATCAAGGCAAAAACTAAATAAATACAATGGGGTCACTTTAGAAATTGGCTCTGGAGGATAGGGTCCCCGGGGTCGAAGAAGGCTTGGGGTGGGGGCGGCACAGTTCCCTCCCCTTTTTTTATTATATTTTACCCAGTATGTGGTCCAGTGACCTATTAACGCTTTGGAGGGGTGCTGCATGCCCTCTTCCCCTGTTTAGTTGTATTTGTCCCCAGGGAATAGGGTCCCTTGGAGAGGGAGGTCACATTGCATCTTTCTCCATTTTATTGGAGCTGGCTCTAGAGGATGGGGTCAATTAATGATCAGGAGTGAGCTGCATGCCCCCTTCCCCTTCATATATGTGTTTTGGCCCCAGGGGATGCAGTACCCAAGACCTGAAGGCCTACCCTGTGCT
Source organism: Pleurodeles waltl (assembly GCF_031143425.1). NCBI lineage: Eukaryota > Metazoa > Chordata > Amphibia > Caudata > Salamandridae > Pleurodeles > Pleurodeles waltl. The sequence goes on from NC_090450.1 coordinate 759,932,759, forward strand.
GTGTATGCTAAACACTTTCACGGAGTGGCAGGCTGCTGAAGGTTTGGCCATAGGTCCTGGGGGCAGGGCAAGCCCTTTGGCCAAACCCTCACTATGCATGCCCACAAGATGTGCACAAGGTGGGATTAACTGCCCTTGGAGAGGTTGGAACACAGGCCCTGTGGATAACACTGCACATGACCAAAGGCTTTGCACAGCCTGGGATTGGCTGCAAACAGGGGTTGGCTGTCTCCAGGTGGGTTGGCAACAGGGCCTGGCTTCATGCCTGTCCATGTTGCGAACTCCGTGCTGAGCAAGGCCAAAGGGCATGTCCAGTGTGGTGTTGGCAGCCTATTAGGCATTTGTTGTAGGGCCTGGTCACCTACCACCATTGATGACATCTTAAATGACATTGTTAATGACATCCCTGATGACATCAGACTTTGGTGTCCTCCCCTAGCCAGCGACAGTTGAAATTCATTAAAAATGTATCTAAAAATGCCATAAATGGGTCAGGCCATGCAGTCGTTGCACTCTCCGATCTCTTTTTGGATTACTGTCCTTTTGTCCATGATGGGCCACATTGACCTGTCTAATGGTTATGTAACCTCATTCTCTCTATTTCTTCATAAATATCATTGACTGTTTTTCCCCTGTGAGTTTTTTGTGAAACCTATTGCCTACTGGTGGACCTGATTTGAGGGAAAGGTAGGAGAAGAGTGGCATTATCCATGATGAGGCTCAGGACAAAGGTGGGCGGAATGGGCTTGTCAGATGCTTCTCAAAATTATCTTATGGCACTGCTTCCGTGGGTGGCGTATTGTCTGGCTGAGTTCTACCACTGTAAAATTTGTATTATGCGTGGGCTGATAATGGAGAGATACCTACATATGCTTCTCTTCCTGGGTCCTGCTCTTGATGAGTGTAATTTTGTCCAGCTGAGTGTAGATCCGGCATGCTTGAGGAATAGATTCCCACACATTAGGACACCACTCCCCTGCACCCCAGTCTTGCTGCTCAGTGGGCTGCCACCACTAACAAAATTCCTGAAACTACGCACATTAGGCTGTAATAATCCAAATTTTGCCCATGTTTTATTATATCCTCAGTGTGTATTAATTCTATTTCATGACACAGTTATTACAACAGTAATTAAATACATTATTAATGTATGTCTGTAATTCATTTTCAAATATAACATTATTTGTGCAAACAAGCTGAAATTTCACACAAGCTGGCATTAACTATAGATCCACATAACAAAAGTATGATGTTAAATTGTATATTTCATCCAAGGTGACATGAGTTGCTGTGATACAGACATACTAAAACATATTGAAAGACGTGTAGAGGCTAGCAGTTATAGATTTCCTTTCATTACTTCATCTGTATTGAGGTTTTCTGGGGATTTGGGGCCTCATTACGAGTTTGACAGTCATGAGACAGCCAAACCCTTGGCTTTGGTGGTCCAACCACCAAATCACAACTTTGGCAGTCGGACCACCAAAGGACCACCGTCCCTGCCAGGAACATGGTTCCAGATGGCAAGACGGCAGTCAGGGTTGCAAAAAGCCATGGCGGTGCTGAACTCAGCACCGCCTGGTGGAATACAACCCCTCTTTCTACCAGACCTTTCATGAAAGGGCACCCGCCATGAAAAGGCTGGTGGAAAGGAAGTGCTAGGGTCCCCCTGCTCAGCAACGTCGGTTTGCACACTGTCCGCTTTGCTGGCAGTGCACATTCTGAGGGTGCTGAAGTGTTAGGATATTGGCCTTGGCTCCCTTAAGTGAGCTGAGACTAATATTCAATTACTGTTTCTGTCTGTCAGCACAGTGAGAATGCATATTACAATGTTCCTGCCAGTCAGCCCGGCAGGAACATTGTAATGCGCTCGGTTTGATCGTCACCACCATGGCAGTGGTGTCGCTCCCTGTGAGTTATGTGGTGCTGTGATGGGACCGCCGAACTCATAATGAGGCCCTTTGTCTCCAACTCTAAGATAAAGCATAATTCCATACTTACTACTTAACTGTACTTCTCCATCTCATTTTTGTTTAATTCTGTAAATGCCATAGAACACTTCTTCTCAGGTTTATAGTTATGAACCTTCTTGTAGTGTCTACCAACAGGAAAGTGTTTGTCCTTTTTATACAATGCATATGCTAAAATATCTTTTTTCAGCTTTGACTATAATAGATGCTGAAGTTGCACCTGTCTGGTCTTGATAGTGATTGCATGAAGTTATCCTCTTTACTGCTAGATCTCTAAATTCTCTTTCATAAATATTAATCAGAGGCAAGGTAATGACCTGTAGATTAAACTATCAACTAAACAATTTTCTTTGAAGGAAAACAAAATGCAATATGCAGTCACTAATCTTCTAGAAGGTCTGCTTATTTTTTATTGCCAATATTTGCCTCATCAGAAATTATTAAATATCATAAATGCATGTGGAAAAGCTTGATTTTCATATTTATTAGCTTGAAACTTGTAAAGAACAATACAACAAAACAAAGTTGTTAATCTCTTAATTATTTGACTATCACACATATCATATTAACCCTATTGGTGCGTGTTTCCCCCAGCGTCCACGAGGTGTGCTGACGTCACAAATCCCCACCAAAACGGCCATTGAGAGCAGACAAGGTGTGCTCTCACATACAGCGGGGCTTTGGGTGTATTTTAGATGCCCCCCATCTTTGTGTGAGGCATCGCTGGAAAGGGGAGAGCTTCCCTTTCTAGCGATGCCTCACACAAACATATGCCTGCTTACTGATATGAGCACGAATCCCACTAGGTCACCAGGGACAGAAAAGATGAGGTTAGCCCACAAAGTAAAGGGCATATTTTTAAACAATATCTGTGTTTTGTCCCTTGGGGATGGGGGCATAAATGAAATATATAAAAAATCCAAATGGCACCTTTTTCTGCTGAACAACTTAAAAAACTGGGGCCACTATCATGATTGTGGCTCTCATGTCCTAATTCCAAAAAACTTTCCCCCAAGGAAACAAGACAGAGCACTCAGTAGGTTTGCAGTGTCCCTTTGGATTATTCCAGCAGACGCATTTCTACATGGAAGTTTGCCTTTATCATTGCTGATTGCTGAGTAATGAAAGTTACATCACATGGTGTACACACACACACACACACACATATATATATATATATAGAGAGAGAGAGAGACTCTGTAGAGGGAGAGAAATCTCTCATTTTCTCTCATATATATGTATACATGTTTATGAGTCAGACATTAAGGCCCTCATTATATTCCTCGTAGTCCAAAGACTTCCAGGGCAGCGGTGGAGGACTCACTGCTGTCGGGCCTTCGGTGAGGACTGCCAAATTATGAGTGTGGTGATATGACCTCTGCCAAGCCACCAGAACTCCGCTGGTACTGCAAGGGCAGTAGGACTGCTGAAGACGGTTGGCAGTGGTACGAGTCGACTTGCCGCTAGGGTTTCCATGGTGGTAGCACTGCTGCAAAAACCCTGGTGGAAAGGCTGCCAGTGACAAGAAATTCATCTCCTGCCGCCGGCAGATGACGTCCCCAAACCCGTCTTCATTTACATGAACCCCCCGCTTCCATGACAGCACCCGGCTCCCTCAGGCCACCCTCCCCGCGTACAAGCATTCACCAACACACATTCATACACTCATTCAGCAACACTAACATACTCGCATCACCAACACACATACATACAATCATTTAGTACCACTTACATACATGCATTCACCAAAATGCATACATTCACTCATTCAGAAACACTTACATACATGCATTCACCAACACGCATACATACACTCATTCACTTGCACCAACAGACATGCATTCACACAAACATTCCAACACAAACTCACTTCAACAATCGCACACGCATTAATACACACTCATACACATGTACTTTCACACACGCAGACATACACCCACTCACACAAGCACACACAATAACCCCCACCCACTCTCCCCTGTCGGACCATCAACTTAACTTGTCTGGCGAGGAGGTTGTCTGCCAGAGAACGGGACGCAGAGCGTCTGCCAGCGGTAGTGCCCTGCCATCAGGACACCACCATGCCATATTACTTCTCATAATACAGCGGTCCTTTTGGTGTGGCGGTGACAGCTATGGAACCGTCTTTGCGCTAATGACCGCCAGCACGAGTGCTGATGGATTTCCGCCCAAATTGTGGTGGAATTCCTACAGTAGTTGTAATATGGCGGTTGGAAGACCGCCAGCACTGGCCATCTTCTGGTGCCTGTGGCTTTGGCAAAGTCGTAATGAGGGCCTAAGTCATTTGCGTGAGACTCATACTATAAAATTGTTTGCTTATGTTGTTATGGTAGTTTGGAGGA